>NC_060961.1:0-300000 GCF_910589235.1 Vespa crabro | reverse complement strand
TGATTCGTTTGATACGAGCCACGAACAAGAAGTCACAATTTACAGGGTAGCTGGGCGTTAGTCCCTTCCGTATCTCTGAGCTTTCCGTGCGCAAGCTCTCCCCGAC
Organism: Vespa crabro; assembly: GCF_910589235.1. NCBI lineage: Eukaryota > Metazoa > Arthropoda > Insecta > Hymenoptera > Vespidae > Vespa > Vespa crabro. The sequence continues at coordinate 299,894 of NC_060961.1, read as the reverse complement.
CAAGCATCCCTCTTTTCACCCTCACCACTCGCATATATTTCGAATGAGTTGAATAGCGAGTTTTTCTGAAACACGAGGATTCCAATAAGAGCCCATATTATGAATGTATTTAGTTTTAATTTCTCGAAATGTATTGCTCGATCGACGTTACATCTCTTTTTAATTAAATACCTTGTACCAAAAAATATGCACGACCAATAAATAGATTTTACGAATAATACAGAGTGTCGAGGTAATTGAATGAGACCAAGCTATTACTAAATAGTATTTATTTGTATAATTAGAAACTCTATGATAGTCTTTAAACTAAAAACTTATTATCTTGATTATCGTTTATGAATTTTTCATTACCATACGAAATTAATTAATAGATGCTATTTCGATTTCAACACTCATTGTCGGCTAAACTTTATCGTCGGGAAGTTTGATAAATATGTATATTTGAATTCTTCGTCCGCTATATTTTGCATTTTGTACATTTCTGTGTATTTCTTATCCTAAGTAGCGTGTGGTACGATGTGTCGGTCGTTTAATCTACGTCGATTAAAAAAAAGTCCTTACGCATTCTTCAATTCAATGTTTATCACAACCCTTCGAAAATTTGTATAGAATTTGATTTTTCTTTTGTCAAAGAATCTCACATGAAACGGGCTTTAATAATCTGGTAAAGAGATATGTACATACATGTAAATAGACGCATACACGCTCATACGATAAGGCAGTCATTTTTGCCACTTTAATTATATTCGATCAGTAGAACAATATCAATGACAATGCAATCTCACCGTTGATCGTTGCTTTTTCACTTGCAGAAATCTTCTCTACGATATTAATAATGAAAATTGTAGAGTATCGTGAGAAAATTTACAGTGATATATATATATATATATATATATGTATATATATATTAATCTCGAAAATAATTCACCGTACAAGATTAATATCTAACAACTATCCCCCTTTTTTGTTTTTCGACGATGTTGACAACAGAACAGAAAAATGAAAAAATGAAAAGTTGACGTACTTTAAATAAAAGAACATTTTGGCCGCCAAGTATCACTTGTAACACTTCGTAAAATTAGTTTACAAAGATATTTTAGTAACATACGAAGTTCAGCTGCTGTAGCTGGAGAACAGCTGTGAAAAACGATGGAGTACTGCGTAATATAAGAAGTTATGCATTTATTAGAATATTTAAATTAAAGAGTAACGATTAAGTCTAATCACTTTCCTATGTATATATTACAGATGTCGATTGTAGTTTATGTACAACTTTAATGAAAAGGGCAATGGTAATTGATGTATCTTTTCTTTCATGTACGTCGAAAAAGCATTGCCATCTACATAATGTCCAAATATTACATTCTCGTTTGGAATGTTTTCCGCAGGATCGGGATAAGACTTGTACATATTCTTCATGGACTTATTGATAGTGATATCGGATAAATCGACTTCCATAGAATTTAAATCGTCGGTATTCTTAGAATCTGATTGGCTCGTATTTGAACTAGAACTACCATCGTCGTTGGTCAAATTAGCATCCTCAACGATGCCGCTATCAGTTTTTTCGCGCTTCGCTATTTTCTTACGTTGAGTAAAAGATGTCTCTTGTTCTGGTTCGCTATCGCTTTCGCTCATATTTGTATATACTTCTGACAAAGACGAACGGTGTTCTATGGTCTGACAGGATTGATTTTGCATTTCCGATAGATCGCAGCTCGAATCGATATTATTTTCACTGGTATTAGCTCTTCCTGCTTCAGTAAGTAACGCCTCGCTATCGTTTTCTTTTCTTTCTTCGCTATTGTCGTGATGCAGATCAACGGAAGCGACAATATATTGTCCATCGCTGTCGTCGTCATTTGCTTCCTGCCAATGTTGCCTATTTTCACCTTGATGCGGCTGTATGACGGCTCTTACCAATTGTAAGGTCGTTGTAATAGCCTCTCCGGGATGAGTATCTACGTTGAGCAATAAACGAGCTCTTCCTGCAAATTCCTCATCTTCGTCGAAAAGAGCTTCGTCCGATTCTTCGAAAATAGGTATTACAAAACGTTTCAAGGTACGTTGAGGTAGACTAGATCTTTGTTGTCTCGGCAGTATAGGTTTTCTGGTCTCCAATTCCGTATGTTGTCGCCAGACATTTTCCCTCAGTCTATGTCTGATTTTATCACGACATAATTCTTGTAAAGATAATGGATCGCATTCCGCTAAAAAATATTACTTTTAGCGTTATTCCTCATTTTCCTTTATTATTTTTCTTTACGTCGATTAAACGCGATCGATTTACTTACGTAAATGGAATACATTTTGTTCCTCGGACGTAGGCACGATTAAAGGAGCAAAAGATACGGGTAGCATCGTATGATGCGTCCAAGTATTTTCGTCTACTCTTTGAATTCTGAGTAAATGATCTTTGAAAGGCATCACTAGGATTCCTCCAACTCTAACGTACTGTTTGATAAGTGCCTCATGGGTTTCCGGGCAAGCTGCGCCACAATACACCCTATCGTACTGTCTGCCAGGTACAATGCTTAAACAGTTTCCTATTAAGCATAAAATAGTTTTAGCCATCTTAATCAGTTGTTAATCTTAATCATTATTTTTCTATATTACCTTGTACAAATGAAGGCTCGCAGAAGTCAAATTCATCCAAAGCTAAAGATTTTTGTTTAAATTCTTCTAAACGCTCATAGGCATATTTTAAACAATCCTCGTGTAATTCTATACCATGATTTGTCCCATATTGACCTAAGAAAAGTACAATGATGCGTTGAATGTTCAATGAAAATTTGTTGTGATAATAGTTATTTTCTTACTCAGTATTAGTCCTGCCATTGTACTAAGATATCCAGTTCCTGATCCAAGATTCAAAAAACTCAATCCAGGCTCCAAGGAAAGACCTTCTATCACCAAGCTGTACACGCATGGAGCCGATAAATGGATATTGCCATGTTTCCAAGCAAGGTCCTTGTACGCGCTTTCCCGATGCGACGTTAAGAAGTAATCAGCACGATCAACGGCTCTGAATACCTGTTCAACTTTCTTTGTTCTTATGTAACCAGATTTCATTAAATTATCTACCAATTCGTCATTGTTTTGTCCACTACTAACTGCGCTTCCCATCTTGATAAAACAATGAGTTTTCTGTTTAACAAAGATCATGTTATTTATTAATCATAAATTTATTACAATATATATCCTATAAAATGCTATAAGACAGCTTATAAAGTATATTTCCATGAAGGGATAAACTTATGAATAATAAAGATATTAGCTTTCCAAGAAAATTACACAAGGATGAATATATTTCACATATATATGCATTGAGAAGTTATCTTTAAAAATAGCCTTGCAAATTAAAGTATATTGAACCGATAAAAATGTAATGTAGTGTTGTCTTTAAGTCACGCTTAGAAAGAATATTAAATGTATAACTAAATGTTATGGAATGTAGGTCGCAGCATTCAAAGCTAATAGAGTTCTAAATTTATTCTTTTTTTACCAATCGACGTAATGATAGTAATATGGTAAGGGAAGCAACTGTTGGACTATGTATTTTAACGATTTAACGAAAAAAGAGAGATGGAACTTTTTCTATCGCAAGGTGGAAAAATAAAAAATGTTTGAAGGGAATATATCGTAAAAAAGACAACGTTATATCCGTTGTTAAAGAACAAACGTACATCTAACGTAATTTCGTCCAAGCTTACCCTTGCCAAGTGAGAATACAATTCAATGACGAAGGAATAATGGAGTCGACGTTGTTATTCCGGAAAAAATCAAAACTTAGACGGTCGTATAAGTCTAAACGTTAACATATTATTACGAGTGTACTATGTATTATATTATATGACACGACGCGGTATCATTCTGGCACATTGGGATATACTAATGCACGACTTTTCTCTGTTTTGATAAGCGAAAGGTGCATCAAGTCCATCAGCTGATAGAAGAAAATATATACTGGCTACGCCATTGCGCGCTTTCTGTCTCTTCAGAGAGATAGAGAGGGAGAGAGAGGGAGAGAGAGGGAGAGGAAGAGAGAGAAGGAGGGGAAGAGAGAAGGAGGGAGAGAAAGAAAAAGAGAGACCAAATGACGATCTGTCAAATATTACTCTCTCAAATCTATTTCTTTTTCTTTTTTCTATTTTCTCTTGTTTTTCTTAGAAAAGAATCCAAAAGAAAATGCAAAAAGGAAAATCCTTGCATTTTGTCCTATTCCTTTTGAATAATCAGCATTTATAGAGAATTTTTCAAAATCTCTCTTATAATTTAGTGATTGCATTCGTGTTAATCGGCCTATTAGAAGCGTGCATTGTCAAGCGCAGGCGTAAACCGTGCTAGATGAGAGACGGAGAGAGAGAGAGAGAGAGAGAGAGAAAGTTATTAGCGACGTGCGAGGAACGGTAAACGAGTCGATTCGATATACATATGTATCAATCGAAAATCATTCAAATACATTCGCCCGTCCTTTTAACGCCGTCATATCCTTATTATTTTCGTTCTCGACTCATTAAAATCTTTGAAATTAATTCGCTCATCTTCTTTATCACTTCGATACGTAGTTTGGTTATACACAGTGCATATACGATGCGTCGGTGACGCTCGATAAATTTGAAAAGCGCACGCATTTGAAGGTCGATATTTATATACTGTACATATCTACATATCTGGGTGTATTTTTTCTCTCTCTCTTTTTTTTCCTTTTCTTTATAAAATAAAATACTACCAGGATTGTTTCAATCGCGCGCGTACACAATTTTTATCGGATTCGTGTCGATATAGAGAGATAATATACTTGACAAAAGTTCCTCTTTACTTTTATTGACTTTTACAACGCTAGAATAACAAAAGGAAAATCGATATAATATTATAGTACGTATTCATTGAAGGTAATACATGTGATTTTGTTTCTAATTTCAATTTTTTGTTTTCTTTTTTCTTCTTTTCTTTTTTTCCTTGTTTTTTTTTTCTTTTTTCTTTTTTCTTTTTTTTCAAAATGTTATATATCAATGCATGGATCTTGAACGTCAGTCGATGATCTTATAAAAAGTTGGCAAAAGACGAAGATACTTTTAATGGGAACGAATTGTAGATCAGTTTATTTTGCTCGAATAAAATTCTAATTAAGGTAATACATGTCAGGATTTGACAGATATTTAGAGAAAAATAAAATACAGACAAATGATCTTGTTGTTTTACATCTCCGTGGATGGTAACTCGTACAAATGTGAACGAACCTTCGTAGCAGAAGCAACATGGGTTGATGCGCATGCGCTTTCGAAATAATATCGTTCCTTCTCTCAGATGATGGCGACTGACAACTTTAAAACGTGAGTTTATAATCATATAATTTCTTACATCTGTAACGTGTCGTTATAGTGTAAAACGTTGCTCTATGATTATGAGATATCGAGCATTCAGTCGAGTTCATTGAAATTAAGTGAAACGTAAGCATTGTCAAATACAACGTTAAATTTTCGGCTGGATTCGTTAGGTCAACATTCGTTTACTCTCGTAAGTATATATGTATGTACATGCGTGTATAAAGCTTAGCGTAACTTTGCACATTGAGCTTTGTAAAGTACAAATAATTATTAAACTATCGTATAACGAGGAAAAAAAGAAAGCATGCATGCTCGTGTTTGCTAGTATTATTTTCTTATTATCACGTTCTGCATCTTTAACGATAGTACTTTGTGTTTGCACCTATTTTTTGTTTTCAACAGCGTCCATGCATGCACGATCGTAACCATGAGTTTACAACATTGCAACTATTGCAATCGATTATTCATTAATGACTTATCGAACATTTCATTTCTAATAAATCACAAGTTTGTTATATCACATGTATGTATATATATATATATATACATAAAATATGTAGACTTAAAGAAATTTTCTTTAATTCGCGTGAAAATGTATGAATGTTTCTTCTTTTCACGAATTGTAACATTTTTAACGATATAGCGTGATTAAAGAATTTATTTTTTGCTAAGGCGGCTAAGATGTATAAATATATATATATATATATATATATATATATATATACACACATATATGCACACGTGCATACGTGCGTGCATGTGTGTCCGTGATGGCATGCATGTGCACACGTGTGTACGTGCATGCGTGCGTAAGTGCGTGCGTGCGTCGTGCGTGCGTGCGTGCGTGCGTGCGTGCGTGCGTGCGTGCGTGCGTGCGTGCGTGCGTGCGTCATGTGCGTGTACGTACGTGTACACATATATATTATGTTTATCGTATTAAATTGTACCATTCCGCAATAGTACTTTTCGATACTTTTCTTACCTCGATTTGACTTATCTCGATTGTTCTGCGTTTTTACATTTTCAAAAGTAACTCGATCGTTGTGTCACATCTTAATATATGTTATTTTTACTTGAAATCGTTAAAATGGAATAATATATAGTCACGTGCATGCGATATTCTCAACTATCGATAGGGGTTACAGCGTGTTCCTCATAATCGATAGATGCATTCTTATTCATGATGCCGAACGCACATTTTGGAGGTTATTAGAGAAAAGTTCGCCGCATAGAAAATATAAATTTCATCGATACTTATAAATCATCTTCACAAGCTCGATTTTTTTTATTTACTCGAAGAGAATTTACTCGTAGTGTGATTATAGGTTTCGAAGGAAAATATTGATCGTTAGAATCTGCTATACATTGACAGAGAAGCTTCTTAAAGGCACGAGAACTCGAAGAAAGTAGAATTTTTTTTTTCGATAAACGTAGGGTATGGTTAACCAATCGAGTCACGTCGATAAGAAATGTTACGTCTGTTTATATTCGTTTACATCGCTTTATAAATATATTGTTAAAATGTATTATTTCATGAATTATTTTTATAGGAATGGACGGATACGTATGTACTAACATAAAGTTGTTGTAAAAGTGCAGTATGTCAAGAAACGGATCGTCTCGTTAATTTGTAACAATTCATTGATAACTACGAGATAATAACTGGATCTAGTAATGATTTCGAACAAATAGATTGGATATATGATTTAGATCGGACAAGCATAATTTTTCCAACTTATTTATTATGCTTTGTTATTCGAATAAATGAAGGAAGAGAAAAAATGTTCAATATCGAATAGAGCGAGTCGAATAACAAGTGGAAATGCGTCCGGATAGATTCGTGGAAAAAGAATAATGAATTTATGGCATAAGGTATATTTGAAAATGTCGTCCTGTCTTCTAATCGGTCCAAGGGAATTATCAAATATTTAATAATATCGACGAGATTATCGAATTGTGGAGGAGCCGTTGTCGATCATCGATCATCGAGCAAATGGATTCAGAACTTTACTTGAAAATTGCTTTCACTTGCAGTAAATATATGTGGTGTGCGTTGGTCAGGGAAGAGGTGGGAGTAGAGGATGAGGAGGAGTTAGAAAAGTTGTTCGATTGGTTATTACCGTCGGAGCGTCATACCTTATTTGCGTCGCGATAGGTTAGGTTCGCATGGCTTGCCGCGCCGTTGCTACTATGCTTCGAGCCTATGAGGATATAGCGCTGTAGCGTAGAGAGGACCAAAGCTCGAATGCTTAAAAGATAGGTGCGGGGTTTTCGTTAAAAACCGTGGTTTGTGCGATAACTTCCTTCTCGATTCTATCCAGAGAAAAAATCATTTTAGAAAGATAAGATTTTTTGTCGCGAAGGGATATCTCTCAGTCGGTCCTTTCGTTCTTTCGTTATACCAGTGAAAAGTGTGCGTCGTGCATACGTACGTGCGGGCTGTACTGTTGAGACTCGCTCATGATACGCGACGGACGATTTGCAAAAGTATTTGAATGAAGGCATACTTGGCGCAGGAATCACGGTGGTACGTTAATCGCGGTTTATAAGTATCACCGCAGACACGGGAAGAAAATTTATTTTTTAAATATTTGCGATATTTCAAAGTGTGAAAGAAACGTAACTGTGCTCTCGGCAATAATAACTGGGGGCGCGTGTTTCAAATTGCTTTACTTGCTAGATCCGACGCCCAGTCATGTAATATTGTCGGAAGAACGATTTTGTGAATTAAGTGCAGAGTGCAGTTTAACTATAGTTACTCCTTAAAAATACGAAACTTATTACATATCCGTTCTAACGCAATTAATTGGAAAATTATGTAACTAGGAAAAATTGAATTTCCTTATAGGAACGACTTATTAGGAGGTATGCCACATTTGCAATACATGCCATGCAATACGCATGCAGTACGCATGCTATCAATTTTAATTGTTATTTTATTTTATTTTACTTTTTAATTATTCAATCTCATTTCTACAGTCATTTTCCTGTTTTTCTTAACTATTTCGTGCCCGAAGACGTGTCTATAAATAATTATTGGACGAGTAAACGATTAATATCAATGAGAGGGTGTTATTAATTCTCCTTGTTTCTCTAGAAACTTTTATTGGTAATTTGTGTCCATCGCTTGACTATCATTTTCTCATTACCAAACATGATTAACAATGAAATATTTAAGGTGATTAATATAATATACATGTTAATAGTGGATTCTAAATCTGATCAACATACATATATATAAATATATATAAAAATATATATATATATATATGTATGTACATATATATATGTATATGTATATATATATATATATATGTATATATGTATATATGTATATATAAAAATGCTTCTTATCCATGAAAGATCTGTCCGTTTGTAACATTTTTTTTATGCATTTTCCGTTGTTTACAGAATGGACGAAGAAATAGTAGTTGACGACATAGATGATAATAGTATAACAGAATCGCAATTGGACGATTCTACTACTCCAGTTATGCCTCTATTATACATTCAACAGGGCAAAATGCGTTCTGGCCAGACAACAGCTGCAAATCAGACGCTTGTTTCACCAACTGCTACTCAACTTGCTGCCATTATTAATCCTGTCAATAATCAGGTAATTTTTTACACCTCATATTAATTTATATTTCATTAAAAATTATCATTTTATTATTTCAGCTTTAGTATTTTAATTTGTTTTATTACATAAGTAAACCAACGCAATGAGTGTTACTCGTTTAATTCGTAGACCTCTGCAAATTGCATATATATATATGTGTATATATATATATATATATCTATTGCGTCTAGAATGCTTCTTGTGACTCTATTACATTTTTGCAATATAAAAAACAATAGAAATTAATAAATTGTGAAAATATATTAATACGCAAGCTCGCATAAGCATGGCAGACTTTGAAGTCTTATTTTAATTTCCATGCCTATAGGAAAGCTAGCTTCTCACCGCAGTAAATATTGATTTAGTTGTTTGTTGAATAAATTGAAAGGAGAAGAATGCAGCTATTAATCGAATAATTTCTCTCATTTTGCGCTTCCTGTATAGTTGAGTTACTACTCATAAGAGATATTTTAATATTAAAATTGTATTAATATTAAAATTCTCTGATATAAGGATATGATATGGGCTATGTAATATCTTTAAGAATATAATATCTTTGACACGCAATTTTTAATATATTTCAGATTGTTACCGGACAAAATAAAGTATTTATACAGGGGCCAGGTCAGGTTACCACTTCTCAAAATAAGCAACACATTGTAATTCATCGTCCAGTTAATACAGTTAATACAACAAATGCTGCGCAAGGACAGAAACACATATTACTTAGAAAATCAAATACGTCTACCGCACAGATAGTACCCTTGAATACTTCTCAGGGTAATCAGACGAATCCTCAATCGGGAAAGCATACGTTTGCATACCTTGGGACTCTTATTAAGCCAAATAAATCGCGCGAATCTGTTGTAATCCCAGCAGGTAATTATTTATTTAATATTGTCACAGTTTTATATACCGTAAGCGCTATCAAAGTTTTATAAATGTTTATTTCTCTGTAAGAATTAGCTGAGTGAATTGTGGGGAAGGATGTAATTTGAACTTTGTTAAAACAGGAGCCTTAACGACTACTCAAATAACTAAGCCAAAGCTAGTTATCGCCCCAGTTATATCGCAATTGGCACAGACATCGACAAGTACGACTGCTGGCTCGCAAAGTCAACCACCTAAACATATGACGAATTTGTTATTACCTGTTAGCATTCCCCAACAAAGTGGACCTGCCAAATCGAGCATGTTTAATTTGAAGATCAATAACGGCCAAATCAGTACAGACAGTAAGGGAACGATTACAGGTAACAAATTCCCACATATACAGTGATAATACTGGCAATGATGGAATAAAGGAAAAATTAATACCCTTTCATTTTATTTCATATATCAGTTTTAAGGGAATCCAAAACAACAAACTCAACTACACATCCTCCACCATTGCATCCAATAGCAAAAATGAGTTTATTAAGTGCGAATAAAGGAAACAATAATTCTACAGATAGTATAAAGATTACGGAAAATCCGGATTCGGCGGTTATTACGCCTATACCTAAAAAGGACGATACTACGATGCCGGAAAAAAGAAAAAAAACAATAAGTAATATTTTAAGAGGTTCTAGTGAAAAGCGATTAAAGAAACAAAAACCTTCACAAGAGACTATGGCTGATGTTACTTATTCGCTGAGTAGTCCTGAGTCTGAACAGGATAAAGATAAAAAGGTGCAAAACGATGATGACATTACTTTGATTAAAGTAATTCCTAGCGAAGACAAATCAATGAAATTAAATACGAGCGTAGACGATGACATAAAAATAGAAATAATTAAAACCCCTACGAGTTGTACAGTTGAGCCTATGTCGGAGAATAAAAACGAAATGAAAATTAATCACGAAGATATGAAGGATCACTTCAATGTTTCTCAGCAAAATGATTCCAATTTTGATGCTGCCAAAGCATTAGATTGGAAAGATGGCGTAGGTACCTTACCAGGAAGTACATTAAAGGTAATTCATAGAAACGAAACGGTAACGAATTTACCTCATTTCCAATCTACTTTCCATTCGTTGAAAAAATATCTGTGCGAAATGGCGAAAGAAAAATCATTTTATTACTGACTTTAGTATGAACTATTAAGTCAATCCTAGGCTTTGTCAAATTTCAATCTTAACTTTCGATATAATATACATACATATATATATATATATATATATATATACACATAATGTGTACTTGTCGTGTCTGCAGTTTTGTATGAATGAATTTGGAATTATGGAAGTCGTCGAAGAGGATGAAACAAGTAAGCAGAGTAAAGATGGAAATATTGGGGATAAGGAAAACGTATGCCTAATGCAGAATTCTTCCAAATCCAGTCTCGTTATGACCAACAACGCAATTAGCGAGAAAAAAGGTAAGTAGGAGAAAAGGGATCTTATTACAGTGATAGATACAATTTACCAAACGATTAAATCGTTGAACAGCCGAAGATCGGAAAACTAGAGCCGTGTCCGCCGATACCGTCTATCACTGCGAGGGCTGTGGTTGTTATGGCCTAGCTGCAGAATTTGAAAGTCCAATCTCTTGCAGTCCCTCGTGCACGGAGATAATAGAATCTAAGAAGCAGCCTTCAATGCGAAAAGAGAAAGATTTAAAGTATGTGTTAGGTCGGCTTATTTTTTTTCTTTTCATACATTGAACGTTATTCCTTTGATTTTTCCTGTATGTGTGTGTGTGTGTGTGTTTTTTTTTTTTAGAGATTTGCGCGTAAAGCGAAAACGAAAAAGATTGTTACAAGAACAACAGCAAGCAAAAGAAACGGAAGAAAAATTTGATGAAAAATTGCAGGAGAAAGTAAAGTCTGAGACGGATGAGGATACTAAGGACACCATCGGAGGGATAGACGACGAATGTCAGGGAATAGATTCCTCCGAATCTAAGGTAAGATAAAGCATATTAAATAAAGGATTTCCTTTTGCGCTAAATCGTCGGGTTTTAATCATTTGATCATTTTTCATACATAGTTTCCGTGGCAAACTGGGAAACTTGGTTTCTCTTGGCCTAAATATCTCGAACATTGTAAAGCCAAGCCTGCACCCGTTAAACTATTTAAGGATCCATTTCCATATGGCAAAAATAATTTTAAAGTCGGAATGAAGTTAGAGGGAATAGATCCTGAACATCCATCCCGCTATTGCGTCCTTACGGTAGTCGAAGTTGTAGGCAAGTGATCAACGCGTTTTTAATCGAAGAACGATTTCATTTTTACTTTTCAATTTTCTCCAGTCGATATAATTTAATCGATCTTACGTCATTTTTGCAGGATATAGGATACGTTTGCATTTCGATGGTTATCCAGAGAATTATGATTTTTGGGTGAACGCGGATAGCATGGATATCTTTCCAGTTGGATGGTCCGAGAAAAATGGACATCGATTGGATCCGCCAAAGGGTTATGTACCCAATAATTTCAATTGGAACGCCTATCTTAAAATTTGTAAAGCTCCTGCAGTTCCAAAAAATGTATTTTCCAATAAAAGCGTAAGTATCATCAGTTTTTTTTTTTTCTCTTGTTTCCTTGTTCTTGGAATAGTCGAAACGCAAAACGTACTAATAAAAATACTTCAATGGATTTTAGTCCGTTTTTCCAACTGGATTTCGCGTGGGTATGAAGCTGGAAGCAGTCGATCGTAAACACTCGTCTTTAGTTTGCGTAGCTAGTATAGCGTGTTTAATGGATTCCCGGATTTTAGTTCATTTTGATTCCTGGGACGAGGTATATGATTATTGGGCGGATGCGAGCTCCCCGTACATTCATCCCGTCGGATGGTGTCATCATAATGGCCATAGTCTTACTCCGCCCAACAGTACGTATCCATAACGTATACACACTCGTATGTTTTTTCGAGCTTATCCGCGATAAAGATAATGCAAAGTAATGAGCAAGCGATATTTTGTTTGTAGATTATAAAGATCCGAAGTCCTTTACATGGGACACTTATTTAAGAGAAACTCATTCAATGGCAGCACCAGCTAGAGCTTTTAAACAACGACCACCTTGTGGATTTAAGCGCGGTATGAAATTGGAAGTAGTGGACAAAAGAGTTCCTCAACTTATTAGAGTAGCCACTGTCGAGGATGTGAAGGATCACATGTTAGTATGAAATGTGTTTATTTGATGAAAGGAACGTTGATACAATGCTTTACGTTTCTAGGTTGAAAATACGTTTCGATGGATGGCCAGAAAATCACGCTTATTGGATCGATGATGATTCTGCGGATATACATCCGATGGGATGGTGTCTAAAAACTGGACATCCATTAGAAGCACCATTAAGTAAGATAAATAATTTTCTTAGCGTAATAATTAGTCGAATAGCAGCTTAAAATTTATATTATAATTCTTCGTCGTTCTAACAGCACCGGATAATTTAAACGATAGGCCAGAATGTGGTACATATGGGTGTCGTGGTATAGGACACGTAAAGGGTCCTAAATTTGCCACCCACAATTCAGCGTCTGGTTGTCCATATTCACCTCAAAATTTGCATAAAGTTAGGCAAGTGTCCGATAGATTGAATATAAAACACGAGACCTGCGATTTCGACGAAGAATCACAGGAAAAATTAAAAGTCGACAAGATTGATAAATTGAAAACGGATAAGTTTGAAAAGTCTGAAAAAGTGGAAAAGACGGAAAAAATGGAGAAACTTTCATCCTCCGAAGAACGTTTGTTGAAGACTGAAAAAGATGTCAAACAAGAGGATGGAGAATCTGATAAGAATGATAAGTCGGAAAATTCTGAAAGGTAAATATTTCGCGTTCGTTTTTGATTCCGAGACGAGTGCTTCATGCGATTGCCATGAATATGTACTTATGTCGTACGTATGTGTTTTTTTTTCTTTTTTTTTTTTTTGAACAGATCGAGCAAGTCGAAAAATCATCACAGTGACGGACAAACGGACGACGATGAGATTTCGAGAAAACGAAAGAAAAGGTTCGTTATAAATTACGTTGTGCGAAATTATCCATTATAGTATCCTCTAAGTCAATGTATATATATATATATATATATATATATATATATATATATATATATATATATATATATATATATATATATAATACTGTGAAGGTAAATTATTCGTCATTTTGTTCGTAGACGGCCAATTTCCGATGATCCATTATATAATATTTCAAATTCGACGTACAGTGACGCGGTTCTGACTGCCATTCCATATGCTGCCAATATGCCAGATAAACAATTGCGTACAGAATTATATCAATCAGTTTATAATCCTGGTTACAATCCGCTACCAGATGCACCGCACATATGGGCAAAACATAGTAACGCTTTAAATAGAGTTGTATCGAAGCAAAATACAAATCCTCGTCGTTGGTCCAACGAAGAAGTGATTAAGTTTATACAAAGCGTACCTAATTGCAAGGAAATCGGTAATATTTTCAGGAAACACGTAAGTTTTATCAAATATCTTATGAACGACTCTAAACTCCGTTTAATTCTTATTTTTACTGAAATGTATTTGTATTTTCCTTTCTTTTTTCTTTTCTTCTTCTTTTTTTCTCTCTTTTTTTTTAATTTTTTTTCTTTCTTTTTTTTTCTTTTCTTTTTTTTTTTTTTTTTGTAGAATATTGACGGAGAAGCATTTTTAATGCTCACGCAAGAAGATTTAGTATCGCTATTAGGTTTACGCTTAGGACCAGCAATAAAGCTTTATAACAGTATAGTTTTATTACGTCGGAGGGCCACGTGAATATTTTGTTGAAAAGAAAATCAACGAAACGACGACGAAAGTATTTCCCACAAGAGAAGAGGAGAAATAAAGTTTAAGGGGAAAAGTTGTTATTAAAATGAAATTAATTATTTATTAATGAGGTTGTCAGAAATTTCTAAGGGAACGGAAATTTCTTAGGTTCGTGATTTTCTTTGTAATTGGTATATATTTATTTCAAATTTCGAATTAATTTTTTTTACAAATTATACGAAAGGTCAAATATCAATCGTGCGATGGGAAAAATTTTACTCTTGCGATTTGGATCGATGATCGCATCGAGTCATTATAATATAGTTCAGATATCTACGCATGACACGTACTTACAATTGTCCATTATAATTTTTTCGTATATTATCAAGTGAATTCGATCATGTACAAATGTAAATATAATCATCTTAATAATTAATTATTGTAATAAGAAAGAGACTGTTTAAATCATTGATTCTTATTTTTCTGATTTCCAGTTATAATGGTCCCATTTTTTTTTCTTCTCTCGTTACATTTAAGTCTTCTTCGAAATTGTGCATAACAGAGTGCTATGTTATCGGCAATCGTTCGAAAGATACGGCAGAACAATTGTGCATTTTGTTCGAAGCTCGACCGTTCGATGGCACCACTATCGACCTTGTGGTATCATGCCTAGTACAACGTTACTAGATATGATGTTTTTTTTTTTTTTTTTTTATAACGTGAACGATATATGTCTATCGATGAATTAAAATCGATTACCGAATTCTTAACGAACGATCGTTTGCGCTCATAAGCGTATATCATAAGATATTAAAGGAAAACGATGTAATAATGGCGTATTTAAGTTATCACTCGTTATTGCTATTATTGTCCATCATTTTTCGTGGTACAAGGCTGCTACGATATAAAAATTAAAATTATGGAAATTTGTTAAAAATCGGTATACCGATTGTGGGGAGGATACGCGTAATCATTTGCACGATTAACGCTCGGCAGGTTGTTATAATAGCGTTGCGGTCGCGCGCCTCTGCCCCTCCAATGTTACCCCCTCCCCCGTGGCGACGGCGAGCCGGCCGGCAAGTGGCAGGCAAGGGGATGTTTACGGCGTAGCCACGGGGACGGACGGCC
Organism: Vespa crabro; assembly: GCF_910589235.1. Taxonomy (NCBI): domain Eukaryota; kingdom Metazoa; phylum Arthropoda; class Insecta; order Hymenoptera; family Vespidae; genus Vespa; species Vespa crabro. The sequence goes on along the minus strand of NC_060961.1, from coordinate 284,105 downwards.
GTCCGTCCATGTGTTTCAGTCGAGGACTCGTCGTCCGCGTGAACGAACGTACACGCGATCGATTCTTGCGTTCGGTATATCGTCGTCTCTTTCGAATTTTATTATTATTTGCGATCGTTCCCGAGGTTCGCACGAAAAGACGCAATGCGCTTATCTCGACGAAATATTAACGGAGGAAGGAGGAAATAAGAGAAAGTGTATATCGTTGTATATTTATTGCTTTTAACATGAGCCAAAAGACGCCGATCGAGTAGTAAAAATTGGTCAAGTTCGATCGAAATGTAGACGCAGATTGATCGAATGGTTTCACTTCCAAACTGTTGCGCCGGTATTTTTAGAGAGATAGAGAGAGAGAGAGAGAAAGAAAAGGAAAAGAAAACGTCGTCGGTGGTACCTTCGAAGCAGCGAAAGAGGAGATGGCGGTGACAAGATAAGATAATGGGAAGTCTCACGGCGAGGACGAGGACGACAAAGGTGGAAGATAGAAAGAGAGGAAGAGGTGATCTTTTTCAAAGTGTGTTATGTCCTGCGTGCTTTCGTCGACGGGACGAAAGGAGGAGCGTCATGCGGGCTGGTGTTTGTCGTTGAGGAACGACGCGAGGGACCGAAGGAGGAGCATCGTCGAAGTGTTGGTGGTGGTGGAGGAGGAGGAGGAGGAGGAGGAGGAGGAGGAGGAGGGCGAGGAGGAGGGGGCCGAGGGGGAGCCGGCGAAGCAGCAGGGGGCCGAGGAAAAAGGGAGCTTGGAGGTAGCCGGTGACGGGGGTGGTGAGGGCGCCGGTGGTTCCTCGCAAGCTCGTTATTCTTCCAAGTACGAGGTGCGCAAAAGCCATATCGTTGATGCGAGGATGCCTCGTGCCGTGCCAACGAGACGAGGCCTGCAGGCTTTGGCCCTCGTACTTGCTACCGCCTATGTCACCATTCTCCTATATCAGGCAGTGGCACCTCGTCAGGTTAGGACACGATCGATCATTCTTTTGTCTTTTATTATCGCTCGAGATATTCTCCTCGAGATCCCTTTTGTAGAAAGGTAAAGACGAGGTGCTAAAACAAAAAAAAAGAGAATGCAAAAAGCTAACGAACGAAGCGCACGGCGCAGTAACATTTCGATTCGATTCGATAGCAATCAATGCTCCCATTGTTTTGTTCTTTGCAGTGGATCGAAGAGATGAGCAGCGAGGTTAATGGTAGAAACGAACCGTTGGTCGAAGTATCGGCGGCGTCTAGAAGGATCGTAATCGGCGAAGGAGGATCGGCTATGACACCACCGCTTGCTACGGCCACGATGGTACCCTTCTCGACGAATCTGGATGACGTGTTTATCAGCGTTAAAACTACCAAGCACTATCATCGTTCTCGTTTACCGGCCATCATCGGCACATGGTTTCAATTTGCCAAGGATCAGGTACGTGTCGTTGCCTTGCAACGTTGACGGACGCGTTATGAACGGAGCCAAGTGCGTTTATCGTTTACGTATTTAGAGCCTGGGAATTTGTCTCTTCTCGCGATTATATTCGGCACGGAATAGATGTTACTTTGTGCGCGTACTCGCGCTTACTCGAGCGTATTCGCAGATTCGAGGAGACGCGGACAAGAGCGGAATTGTCGTTCGTCTCGCCAACGAAAATTTCATTTTCCCACGAGTCCGTTTTCTTTGGGCTAACTCTCTTTTTACACGTTCGTCCGCCTTCTGAACGGATCACGTATTTCATTACTATGTATTTATTTGCCTTACCTATCGTTAATAACGATAAGGTAAACGATTAAGGACGAACGCAAGGACGAAAGAGAGCGTCAAACGCGAGGGATTTCTTTCTCGAGAATCGACGCAAGAACGAACTTGCCGATATTATCTCGGAACGGCTAATTGCGCGTATTGTAAATGCTTCTCTTTGCTTTCTACCGCTACATGCCGTTTCCTAGAATAGTCCTTAACCCTAGAGAGATGGCAGGCGCGAGCCCTTCTTACATCCTACAACGAAGAGAAAGGGAGAGAACGCTTTCGAGAGATTTACGGGCGAAAAACATTAGAGATAGCTTGCCTAGAGAGGTAGAGCTCGCATAGATCCTCAACGAGAGAGAGAGAGAGAGAGAGAGAGAGAGAGAGAGAGAGAGAGAGAGAGAAAGAAACGAAACGCCCTTTTCCCTGTCTTCTTATTTCCTTCCTTTCTACCACGAATTACGTCTATTGTATTTACCAGCTCTTGTACACCGTTGAAGGTTTTCGTTATTATTATACGTTTACGAGAATTACGTTGAAAATTCTATCTTCGACGTGTCTACGTTTTTTTTTTTTTTTTTGCGTTAAAAGGCCTACTAATTCTAATTATTTCAACGTATACCACAGAAAAGAAGTCTAGTTTTGTTAAATGCTTACCAAGGACGCGTTTAATTGTCTTTCATGCTCTTAATGAGACGAACTTTGAGAACGGTTCGGTTGCTTCGAATCGTCTTTGCTATTAGAGCCTTCGTTTAGCGCGTAACGCGAGAACGTAATATGAGATTCGTCGTCGCCTCTTCAACTAGAAAAGTGCCCCGCTCATTACGACTGATAACGCGACAAATTTTCCTACCGTAACTCTTCTAACTAAAAGAGTTATTTATAATACTAACGTAGATAGAACGCGCAGAAACTTTTGTTTCTTTCGTTTTTCCCCATTAAATTTTGGCCGCACAGAGCAAGTCGGTAAAACTATGTAAAGGCGGTTCGAGTTGTACGGTTCACCCTGTATATAAATATGGGCCGCAGTCGAATGGAATCCGAGGAGCTCGAGTGAAATTCGAGGTAACAGCCAGCTTAAGGCTGCCACTTGATGCGCGACGAAGAAACGATCGGCAACGTGCACTTTGCTGTGCACTATTCCTCGCTTCTCTTCGCTCGGTTGGTATACTTGGTTGGTATACTTGGTTGGTATACTTTCGGACGAATTAGTTTAAACTCGATTGGCGCCAGCGAGGAAAATCGTCGACCAAATTTTAACTGTCTGCTCGACGATGCGTTTTTCCCTCTCTTTTTCTCTCACGTAATTGGTCGGATGTCCTAGACCTCTAGAGAACCATCAGCCTTCCGTCTTTTACTGTCTGTTTGTCAGCGCCTCTCTCTCCCTTCCTCCTTCCCTCCTTCTCTCTCTCTCTCTCTCTCTCTCTCTGCCTGCCCCTCCACGGGAGCTCGAACTAAAAATAGGCGTCCATTTTAACACGTGTACTCATCTTACGTTTCTCTCGTAGTAATCGTAAGGACGCGAACTCGAAGAAAAAAAAAAAAAGAAAAACAAAGTCTCGGAGCGAAGAATAATATAACGAGAGAAATATTGTTTTTTGCTTTGTTACAGACATGGTTTTTCACCGATCGAGAGGATCCATACTTTCAGAATCAAACGAGTGAGTATTCACTTCGAGTAATTTTTATCGCAATGGTAGCTTGTCTTCAAATCGATCGAAGGGAAAAACGTATGGGAAAAACAATGGCTTCGACGATATTAACTTTAGAATCGTGTTCTGTGTTTGCCGTGACATCGTTCGGGATACACTCTCCGTCGACGTTTAGGTCGTTTGCACGTTCAAATTCGTTGGTATGCGAGGGAGCGGTATCGAAAGTGCGAAGAAGGATGCGCGGTGTCCATGGTAAAATGGAAACCGGAGGGTAGAAAAAAAAAAAGAAAGAGAGAAGAAATTTTGCTAAAGCGATATAGACGGGCCAGCGGCATGTGTGAATGCGACGTGTTCCGGCATTGCGTGCATTCTGTAAGTGCAGCCTCAGGCCAGATACGCGACTATGGATGACGAAGAGGAGGAGGAGGAGGAGGAGGTGGTGAGGCGAGAGGAAAGATACAAGAGAAGAGAAGCCGCGAGCCTCCTAAGGAAGACGTAGAAAATTTCAAGAGTTCTCGATCGTCGTTGGAAACAATCGCGATCTTAAATAGTTTGAGAGAGAGAGATTTACTTTTATTTTACATATATATTTATGATATTCGAATGTTTGACTCAGCGCTTGAAAACAAGGCCCTATAGGATCGTTTGTGCATTTTTTCATAATGACGTGCTAGAGAATCAAAGGTAGGTCGTGATTGGATCGGAGAAGGAAGAAGAAGCACGCGAGCCCTCGGGGATCGTCCGACATTTGACCTCGGCACGCGCACCATGATCCTTTAAGCGTTTGCCTCATTACTCCTTCCAATTACATTTTTCGTCCGGTTCTTCCGTTCGTCGTTTTCAAATATAAGCTTACCTAATTTCTTTTTTCCCCCCTTCACCAAAAGCATCACGGATTCTCTTGAATTTAAAATCTATGATTTCAGACGGCCACATGATCGACACCAAGTGTTCGTCCTCTCACAATAGACGAGCCCTTTGCTGCAAGATGTCCGTCGAGTTTGACAGATTTCTCGATAGCGGTCGAAAGTAAGTAAACCATTTCAAGCGATCGATGAGCTCGACGCTTGTTTGTGCATAAAACGCGTCCAATTAATTCGATTACTAACGCCTATCATCGAACGTTTTTCATTTGCCGTGTTGTCGTCCTGCGTAGGAAGATTAACTGGATGTCGTTGACGCTAATCGTTATTTCCTGTTCATTTACTCGCATACTCTAATCGAGCTTACACGTTTTATCGATTCAACCAGATATTACTTGTATTAGTACGTACAAGTCGATGAATATGAGATACCGTCCGCACCTAATACGCGTGCCAAAGTGAAAAATATTCGACCGCCATTCGACAGGTAGAAATGATTAACAGAAAAGCAGATTAGCGCGTAATCGAGCCAATTCGAGCGTCAATATCGTCGTCGATCGTATTCATCGCCAGAGCGGATCGGAGCACGCGTACCGCATAGCTTTAATAGGCTAATACGAATTAATTATTCTACTTATCCTCGTAGAGATAAATCTTGTTGTACTCGCCAACCTGCTCTTAGATAATACATACGGTTACGGTTGCGAAGATCTCGTAGAGAAATCTAAAAGACCATGGCTCGTTTCCTTTTTCTTTCTTTTCTTTCTCTTTTCCTTTTTTAAGTGCATTTTCAAGTGCACTTCCCCATTCTTCTCTCGTTTCTTCGAGTTTCTTTTGCTCGATCGAACTTTAGCCGCAGGGCAATAACTTTTCTACGTTCTATCTCGCACTCGAGATTTATCCGTTCGCGGAGGAAGAGAGAAGAGGAACATTGGACATTCGGTATTATCGACGTTGGAACGAAAGGAATCGTCCTTTTTGGATCGTATCTTCGACATCGATACAGGCTATTATCGATACTCTCTTCGTTATATCTCGAGTAGATACCGTTTCGTCCATTATCCGAACCGATATGATTCAAACTTGCGACGTGCCACCTAACACACTCTGGCTTCTTTTACCTTTGCGGATAATCTAATAATATAATGGCAGACTCGTTCTGTTTCATTACTACCGCATGAGTACTTTATTTCATGTGTTTGTAGCTGAACGTAAATTCTATTCTATTATCTTTCTCTCTTTCTCGTCTCATCGGGGATCGATAGGGAGAAGAAGAGAAAGCGAAAAGATGACGATCGCGAGGAGGATGAGGATTCCATGTGGGGGGGGGGGGGGGAGAGAGAGAGAGAGATGCAACTGCCAGATTACGCGGACAGGTAGATAGATGGGTCCCATTATCGGCGTAGCCGCATTAAACGCTTCTTTATATAGCTGTACATCTATAGGATTTACGAAGCACGTGAGATCTCCTGGCCCGACAGGAAGATACTTATCTCGACGCTCGACCGTGAGGCTCCGCCTAATTGTTTGCTCTTGCTACGTCGATCGGTATAGTCCCCTTTGCTCGCCGCCGGACCGCGAACTACGTTCAATTATCCAACGAGAGTTATCGTTCTTTTCCTACTTTTTTTTTTATTCCTTTTCATTATACGTAATAATATATTAATTGAGTATTTTTTCTCGATTCGTACAATAACACAGGATCTTTTGTCTCTTGTTAAAGTTATCCTTAACAATGGTAAAAATTGAACAAGTTCGCGTCGAGCGTAGGAGATGAGAGAGGCCGGAAAAAGGATATTATTCGATGCAACGAAGCGTCTCGGATGTTCTTTGCTTCGCGTCGAGCGCATTAGCTACGCCGAGTTTCGCGGTATGCAGCGTGCAAACGGAATCCCGATAGCATCGTTATAATTTCTCTTGCCTCTTATCTCTCGGCAGTCTCGAGCTCTTATTCTTTGGTATTCTCTCTTCGTTTTAACTCGTAGCCGATGGACTCGATATCGTAGCGTATGTAGAACGCGCGTAGAAATCGCGCGCAGGTGTTCACGGGAAACTAACTCGAGAATAATAAATTGAGAAATACGAATGGGATCCGACTTCGAGTTATGCTTTTCTATAAACGGATTCAAACCTAACATCGCAAGTCAAACGTTCTCTTAGAAAATCATTCCAAATGTTGAGATTATGACGTCTTTGAAACATTTTACGGCATGCGCATCGAGTCATATTCCCTGAGATATATCATTATGTATTTACTCGATCCTATTTCTAGTAGTCGTACGTTTTTCACTTTTCTTTACAAACGAAACGTTATCTTTGAGATTTGTGTTTAGATAGGAGAAATAGAGAGTGAGAGAGAGACTCATCGAGCAGGTCAAAGTATGCGGCCCTAAAAATATTATCTCTCCTTCTCTTATTTTTTCACTTCTCTCTAGGAAAAATGAACGTTAGAAAAACACGTTTAATGGTCCGTCGTCAACGCGAAGCAATTATTATGGGTCCTCGACGAGGCTCCTGACTTTTTTTTTCCTTTTTTCAAGGTACCGCTTTTTCGAATTTATTTTTCTTTTAACGCCAGTTAGTCGTGTCGATAAAAGCATCGGCCTTGCGCCGAACGTTTCTGTCCTCTTTAACGTAGATCCATATATCTAAGTTTATAGATGTTCCTTGTCATCTGCGATTTATCGTTTCATCTATTTAATTATTTCTCACATTGGTCGCGTTCCCATTGCTAAAGATACGTATACTATTCGAACGTCGAACAGCTTGGACAAACTAACGGGCAGCTAGTTGACGAGCGATCGTTATGAGAAACACGGCATTTCTTCGCGCACACACACACACACACACACACATATATATATATATATATATATATATGCGCGTGTGACGGAAAAATCGACTAGAAAATAGGAAATATTTCATCGGATATTCGTACAGAAAAGGAAATTTCATTTCACGTCCATCTCTAAAAGTGACATAAAAGCCTACGACGCACTTTCTTTCGACGCATAAGGCGATATAGTACCTATGAAAAGTAGAAGAAGAAGAGAGTCTCTCGTATATCGGATGCGGGCTCCTTTGTCTTCGTTCTTGATATCTCGCTTTCATAACGTATTATCTGTTCGCATTGTTCTATTTATCGCGATACATCGTCACCGATACGAACGGAATTCTTTCCTTTTCGTTCACGGCGGTTTCGCTTTGAAGAAGCTAATTTCTAATCCGTGAAGTAATTTTCGCGATCGGCGAATTAACCGTTGCCGACGATATCGGGCATTGGTTTTCGTTGAAGCGCGAAATTCCTGCGGTACTGGTTGCTCCGCAGAGGCGCATCGTCCGTTTAAATAATCGCCGACGATTTCACACCTCGCTTCGTCCAATTATACGATCGTTTTACACGCGGACGCAAGGATTTCCGCTACCGATAACGAATGAAAGAAAGATTTATGGAATTTCAAGGTCTACCGTCTTTTAAATCGCTTTAACAACAATTCTTTATGTCGCCTATTGGAGTCGTTTTTCATATTTTTCCAAAGATTCATTGTTACTCGCCGTCGAGAACACCATAATAAAAAATAATCGTATCTCATCGAAGAAGCAAGCAGCGCATCGAATACGTAATCCGAGAATCGTCTGCCTCTTATTCGGCCCAATTAGTCCTTTCTTAACGAGCGATGCCACCGGGACTTGTTTCTTCGAGTTTAAGTGCCGCTCGTAAATTTGACCAACGGCGAAACTTTCACGAAAGATTCGAACGAGATATCCAAAAGAGAGGGAGATAAGTAGCGAGTAGATATTCTGCCGTGTCATTTATTTCAAAGTTTCTCTCCTCGACTCAACTCGTCTTTCGACTAAATAATCATATCGGATGACGGGTTTAGGTTCTGCTCTTATCGCGTTTCCTGGCCGCTCAATTTGCACGGTAACGTATTTATCGCGTCGTTCAAACAAAACCGAGACATTCCTTTGCGAGAAAGGCGCGTCGCCTATTCTATCGCCTTTCAACCATGCGCGCATATATCCGAAAGCTTATAGACGCAGTACAAACGCGAGTCAAATATTTCGATAAACTTACTTCGTTTGAAATAATACGCTAAAGCTCATTCTTGCTCTTTGACGAATCGGTGAAAAAGAAAACATACACTCTTTGTTTTCTTTTGTTTTGTTTGTTTGTGTCTTTTTGTTCTTTTTTCTTATCGTTCATCGTTCCTGCGTATATCCTCGCGCGAGTTCCTCGACGATAATCAACGACAACGGATGGTCCTCAGGTGCGGCAATTACGACACCGCACGATAGAGATCGCCCAGGAAAGGACAAGGGTGGGGAGAGAGGAAAAGAGGGAGAGAGAGGAGCACGTGCAAAAAACTTGCTCCGCTCTCTTGGTACGGAGTTCCTCGCAACGGTTAACGCTCGCGTGACTGCGTATTATATGTGTGCATGTACGAGGCTACCAGTAATGCCGCATAATAAGCGTTTAGGGACGACGATAGGACCCTCCTTCGTTACTTGCTCCTCTTCTCTCTCTCCCTCCCTCTCCCATTTGCTTTTTCTTTCTCTCTTTTCACTCCTTGCATCCTCCTCTTCTTTCGCTTTTACCTCCCATCCCTAGACCCTGCGGTCTTCGTAAGACCTCTTCGTGCGATGTCCAAGATGAAAGGCGCGCCACACGAGAGACGATAATATTAAGGATATATAGGATGTTGGATATAGGATATGGAAGGGTAAACAATTATTCTACAATTTCGATTCATTTTGCGCATGATAATATCGCATGATAATTATATGAAACCTTCGAATCCTATATTTAGGAACCATTAAGGATACGTATTACGTAGGAAAGAATTTATCGGTCTGTATTCCGGTCCAATTCCGGTAGGTATCGTCCTTCGCGAGATTCATTTTAATCGTTATAGATCGTTCGAGCCGAAAGCGAATTTTTCAAGATTCTCGACGCGCGAGACGTTCGAGGGCCGTGGGTAATCACGGTCCTCGGAGAGATATCTCGTTGTCGAGACAGGTCGTGTATGCATGCTTCAGGCTCGTTCACCTCGATCTTTCGGGTAACAGGACGAAGAAGGAGAAGAGGGGACGAGCGTGTGCGCTTTAATCTCGGTATGCCCACTCGAAACGAAAAATCTTCTGTAATCCCGTCTCGGACGTTTTGGCAGATGTATCGCGCTCGCTGCCATCGCGTTACCGTCCTTTCTCTCTGCGTGATTCGAATTTGGTTATTTGGTTATCTCCTTTTTTCACTCATTTTTTTACTTGCTCTCCTCTTCGTACGGAACGAGATACGATCACTAGGAAAAAAATTCCTCTTTCTTTTTTTTTTTTTTTTTTTTTTTTATTTCTTCTCTTTAGCCTTATAGATATATGATAATTTCGTCCGTTAGACCTTTATAATGTAATAGAATAAAACTCGTGGACGATGAGAAACGCGTTAAAAATCAAAGCGATTCGTAAGAATTGTCTTGCGTCTCGATAAAATGTGGCAAAATAGTCACGATCGAATTAGACTGCGCTGTACCCTCGAGAGATCGAGCCACGTGATTGGCTGAGGTCATATCGAAATTAATCGAGCTCGTTCAACGCTACGAACGCGTCGCGTAACGTGTCACGTAGCGTCGTTTGACTTCCTCTTCTGGCTAAATCTTGTTTTCGTTTGACATCAATCGTTGGGTTCGTTCGTTTGTCCGAGTTGTAAGTTGAAAAGGGCTTTTCGTAAAGAGAACACGACGGAATAGGGATGGATGGACGATGGAACAAGAAGCGATTTTTGTACGGACAGGCAAAGTCGATTGAGAAATCGAGACACGTTTCGAGGAAGGCGAACATGCACGCGTTGCTTTCGTGGAAGAATGTGCCTTTACGTGGACACACGAATGCTCAAACGTTTTTCTCTTATTCGAGATGTTTCTTGTATCAAAGCAAACCGGACTAATTGCGATCTTGTCTCAATCACGATCTCTATCTACAATGGACGATTCGATTGATGATCGTTTGAAAAATCTCTTTAATCGATTAAAGGAAAAAGCTCTCGCTTCGACGGCAAAAGAATCGAAGGAGAGAGAGCTGTTGAAACTCTGATAGATTTATTTACGTCGATGCGTGGACTCGCGTTCCGAGTTAAATGCTTTGGAAGCTCCGTATCTTCGTTGGAGAACAAGAGCAGAGTGCGTGTCGCCATTTGCAGAATCTCATTCGTCGAGAGGCCAGTACCGAGCTCGGTGATGTCGAGCTGCCGATGCCAAAGTTTGCAGTACGTTTCTACTGCTCTCTTATATGTATATCGAAACTGGTTTGCACCTGATACCAGGTTCGTGATCGAATGACGCGTTTCAATGTGCGCTTTCTCTCTCTCTCTCTCTCTCTCTCTCTCTCTCTCTCTTTCTCTCTCTCTCTCTTTCTTGAACTAGCGCGGCCTTTCTCTTCTCTTCTCTGCTCTGCTCTGCTCTGCTCTGCTCTCCTCTCCTCTCCTCTCCTCTCCTCTTCTTCTTTTCGCGGTTCACGAACACCAGGCACACGCAAACCCTTTTTCTCCCACTCCGTCTTTTGGACCCTTTGATTTGTTTCACGGGACGTGGACCGATGCGCACCGTTCAACCGAGATACGATGATCCAGAAAGCCTCGAGCTATGGCCGTCTGAATAGGGTCATTCCATAGGCACTTGGCGTTTTATTTTCGATTATTTTCAAAGAACAAGAAGATTTTTTTTCGAATCGCACGTATATACGATTAGAGCGAGACCGTTAATAAATTTGGTCTTTACGTTTGTTAAGACGTTTCCATCTCGTCGTATAGTCGTTTCTTCGATGAGCCGAGCATGTGTTGCCCCTCGAGTGGATCGACCGAATAAAAAGCAGACAAATGATTTTCTAAGAATTTATGTCGCTGACGTTCGAACGCGACGTTCTTCGTTGGCTCTCGGCTCGATCTTTTAAAACGGATAATGCGTCTATGGATGGGCTCAACGAAACGATGGATAGGCGGTGTACGACTTTTGATCTTTCTTAATGAACTCGATTCTATGCGTTTTCGATTGGAGACACTACCTCGTCGTCAAGAGTCTAATGTCTCTCGTAGAAAATGGATAGGTATTAGAGATTAGACGTATCATTAAAATGCAGTTTGACGTTGTTAAACGTTCGTCCCACCGTAGTTATTATATCGGCATGCTCTCGCTAAAGAAAGAGACGAAGAAGAGACTACTAGGCACCGTCTTGCGTTAGCCATCGCGAACACTTGGAAGGCAATTTTTGTTATCAATGTAATATTCTGCAGCAGGAGGCCCCGGAAATGGCTCGTTGGCTCTCACTGCGCCCGTTCATTGCTACATCCGGCGAGACGTTCACCGGTATATATACAATACGTACGTTTAAAAAGTCGATAACACTCGAAAATATTACAAACTCGTCTTCTTTTTTTTTTATTTTCTCTCTCCTCCTGTCAGTCTTTTATTTAACATAATGCACTGCGCTCTACCGTATTTCCATTATTCACCGATCAACGTTGAGAAGATAAAGACGTTCCTTTGTACGCGCTTGGACGCTTGGATAAAGGATGAAAATAAAATTTCGTCGCTATCGCCGCTATCGTATTCGTAAGCGTAATCATATCTTCACGGTGTCGAAGAAAGAAAATCTTGCGGTCAGTGCGTGTACCTCTTTTTCTCTTTACCGCCGTATAACGCGGTGTATCGAGTGTCCAGAAGTTGGACGTCCAGCGACATTCGATATTTTTGCAGGGGCTCTCTCTTTTTTCCCTTCCTGCTGCTTCAGCACCGATAAACGTCTCTTCTATGTTCCAAATTGAATCGAGTTTAACGAGAAATTCTAAAAGTGTAAAAACCTATATATTTTGCACGAGTTAAAGTTTGTAACACGTTACGATCTATCGCACGAATCTCGAATATATCGGCTTTTATGTGCCTTTGATCGCGAGCGTCCAATCGCGGTGATTAATTTCACGCAATGACATCGATTATCCCAACGTCGGCCATCTTTCGCGCGGACACAATTTTATCCTTTATGTCGTTCCTACGTGAAGCGTATATCAAAGCGATCGCAAGTTTTTATCTCCTCGAAAGAGTTACATCGGTATTAGTCGCTCGAACATGGAACAATATTCATTTCCTTTCTTTTTCATATATAGTACGACTTTTAGTCTTGACGTATTAACGATACGTTCGATTGGAACAACAAAAATTCAGATATTTATTCGCGCTAATAAAGGATCGAGCAAACGATTTTCTAAGGAGCGTACGTATGTATGTATGTATGTATGTATGTGCGTGCGCGCGCGCGTGCATGCGAGCGAGGAAGAACGTTATCGACGTTACGAGCGAGATTGCTAATTATGGAACTATCGAGGCGGCACCGACGCGACTCCGTGGAAAACGAGCGCTCGGACCATTTGCGAGCGCTTAACTACTTTTCTTATCGAGCAAAAATATTGCTATCCGATAGCCAATCGCATCTTTACACTCTTCTTTCGTGCATCTTCCTTTTCATTTCGCTTGCCTACGAATAGAAATTTTCTTTTTTCTTTATCCAACGAACGGATAACGGTTCAAATCGCATACCGATCGCGACGTCTGCCAGCGAGATTTCGCGATATCGAGCGTATGCTCTAACGAGGCTTCTTCGCGTTTTGAAAATAAATATAGGAATACCTAATGAAAACTGGTTGTAAATTAGTTAGACGGTAGGATATAAGGTGTACGAGCGCACCTGTCCAAGATCCAATTTATCTCGTATTCTCGGCTGCTCGGTGAATTTTTTGTCTACTTTCGTTGTGCGATCAAAGAAAAAAAAAGTGAAAGAGGACGAGAGGTAGTAGAGAGCGTGCCTCGGGCGGAAAAGGTCAGGGCTGGCGTGTGCCATAGTGCCGTGTAGTGCCATAGTTGTCGTAGTGCCCGTAGTTAATAAAAACGGGCGTGGTAAGCTCGCGCCATACGAGTTGCTCGTTAACTCCTCGATTCTCGTACATGTATGTATCGTACGTTGACTCGCTTCGAAAACGATCTTGGCCTTTACGATAGCTTCTCTATGCATAAAACGTTAACGATCGATTTGTCGATCTCGTAGCAAATCGATAGAAACGCGATCGTACCATCCAGACACACGATCGAGGTCAATCTCTGTACGTTGTCGAGCACGACAACGTCTCTCTCTCTCTCTCTCTCTCTCTCTCTCTCTCTCTCTCTCTCTCTCTCTCTCTCTCTCTCTCGTATTTACGTGACGTGGGAGGGCGGACTGAAAGAGATCGACGATCGGCAATTTTCTCGACGTGTAATTTCACCTGTTGCACATCCGGCGCGTATTCGACTTGTAAAGGTAAACGAGCCGTGATTATCGACGGTTCCCGTGTCGTTTTTTCCTCAAGAGGAAGAAGACGAGTGCGCAGGAAACATACAAGCGCGTGTAAGAATATCGATGTGGAAAGTGAGAGAGAGAGAGAGAGAGGGGGGGGGGAAAGAGCATCGTTCCGAACGGCGACATTTTCTGCCAACATCGTATTCTATATTTTCCATTTATTTCTTTTTTCTTTTCCCCCATTTAATCCTTTAAATCTTAAAGAAAAGTAATCGAACATGGACATTATTCAACGACGGAAGAAAATTCTGAAATACGTAAATATAACGTTTGTTTGGATTTCACTGAAGCCAATGTTGATCTCCGGAATAATATCGCGTCGAGATTAACTCCAGTACGACCCTTCGGATGGGAATCAAGTTAGGAAGGTTTCCCACAATCGAGTACGACAGCTACCCTCGTGACCCTTTTTCACATCGCAGCACCGAAACACATCGTTTCTCCCCTGGTAAATTGATTTTAGTCGTTGCGTTAACGCGAGTCCCAGGAAAGTGCGCTTACTCACCATTTTGCCATTTTAAAAATGACAAAAGTGATCGAGTCAATCTTTCTTTTAATGGCGGATATAGGTTAGATTCGTTATATGAATAATTTACATACGGACTCGATCGATGGGCTAATCGATATCGTATAAGAAACGTAAATACCCGAAGAGTATTTACATCGTATTTATGTATTTACATAGTCGGTAAGGAGAACGCACGGACAAATATAGAACAAGGAGAAATATAAACAAAGGATTCGTTTCGTTAGATCCTCTTCAGTCTTCTGCGATGCTCAACTCGAAAGACACGCGTGTCGCTCGCGTGTGGAAAAGCGCCACGTGTTTCGGAGCGTGATGGAAGGGTCGCGGTGTGCCTTAGAAGAGGGTCGGTCGCGCGACTTCCCACGGTAACTATGGAGCATCGTTAATCCTATCGAACGAGAGGGCTTGTGTCTCGAGAGCGATCGCGTATAGGGTTGCGTCCGATGTCATTTCTTTCAGTCCCTTGGTCAATTTCGCGAATGTATTTACGAGAAATTTCATTTCTAAAACGGTCCGTCCAGAGGCCGTTTTAGAAATGGTGTACATGGAAGAAGAAAAATATTCTAGTCAAGCGATAACGAGCGGATACACCTGCGAGAATATACCAGAAGGAATCCATGTGGCTGCACGTAGCCGCATGTAGACGTTTTTACGAGACGGACGCTTCTTTAATAATCCACGCACGATCGGATTGCGTGGTCGAGAGGTGCGATCTTACCCAGAGGAGATGTCTAGAGAAGGCTTCGCGACGCCTTTACGTACGATACGTACGAAAAAGGTTAAATACAATATCGTAAACGAATCTCAAAACGAGACTTTCTCCATGTTTTTTACGTCAAAGTATTCGCGCGCAAGAATATTTTTATCCGACAATTGTTATTTAATTTTTGGAACAAGTTAATTGTTTTGTTCGAAAATGAAATTCGTTGTGTCGAGTTCGTGGAAGAAGAAAAGGAAAAAGAAGGAGAGGTAGGTAACTCGAATTTGCGCATCCGGTTTTCAGTTGCTCTACCGCGAGCTAAATGCTCGTTTACACTGATAATTAACGACGCACCACACCCACGACTCATTCGGTTTGACCCGGCCTCGCCGTCAATTTGTCGGCTCGTTACTCGATCGCCGGAACGAGTTTCTTTCGGAGGAGCTTAACGACACAGCTCCGAACTATTCCTTTCTCTTTCCGCGAATTATTCGCTTGGCTTGATATCAAACGAAATTCAATGTTGATTTACTCAATCATATTATTTATATACTGATCGAAATTGTTCCTCTACCTTAAATTTAATTCACTCTATAAATAGTTATAAATATGCATATGTATCTATCTCTGTTCGTCGCGTTATCTACCGAAGAATCGATCAGTTTATTATACCTTCCCTATGTTGTATACAGAAATTGGTGTTTTCGACGCGAACTTAAACTTACCTCACTTTCGGTTGTACGTTCCAGGTGGTTCTGCCACTTCGATGACGATAATTACGTGAACGTACCACGCCTTCTGAAGCTCCTGGACAATTACAACCCACGGGAGGATTGGTATCTTGGTAGGCCTTCGATACCAGCCCCTTTGGAAATCATCAGGCAGGGACCAGAGCCATCGAAACGACCGGTAACTTTGAGATATTCTCTCTTTCTTTCGTATCCCTTAATAACAGGCTTCTTACATTTTTGATAACGACATCGATTTCGTCTATCACAAATCGTAGTATATCTTACGAATCCTATCGTCATTCCTATCGTCGTTGCCATCGCTACTTTATTATTAGAAATGATTACGCAATCAAGACGACTTACGAAACGTTATTCGACATTAATCGTTTAGAAACGAGTCTCCTATACGAATCGAGTAATGTAAGTATGTAAACAAATTATTTGTTGTCACAACCTTGGAGAAATATCTTTATTTTTCTATTATCGACGTAGCAGCCCCACACCTCTTTCCCTTTTCGTATTTTTCTCCTCTTACGGCCTCTCTTCATTCAGCCTCGTTACGAGAGTTACCGGTCGAACCAGTATCGTTGCGCGAAATTGTTCGCATACGTTCGTGCCCGTAAATCGTGACTATCGATGACGCCTAGGGTAACCCACTTAGCGCGCGACATAATCTTACGCAAAACTCGATTTCCGTCTTAATGCCGATCGATGTATTTACATACGTATGCATGCTCGCTGATTTATCGCTTTCCGTTATATTTGACACTCGACGTACGGTCGATCATGCTTTTAAAGGAGAAATAAATAAATATATATATATATATATATATATACATAAAAGACGAAAACGTGACAGATTGGCGATTCGTTCGGAAAATCATTCGTTTCTCGTCGTTGGTTCGTTGGCCGTTTAGTTTAGCAGCCTCTCTCGAGTCCGCTAACGCTCGGCAAGATGTAGAAGTAGCCGGTCTGGCATCTCCCGCGACCCCCCATGGGTGTGGTACCATCTTCCGACGAGCGAGATTATGGTCTTCCTTCGTCGACGACGGTACTCCCTGCGGGCTGCACGTACTCGTATATTATATTTGCTCGAGAAATCTCGAGACTTGGCGTGGAGGTAGATATAGAAGACGGTATATAACAGGGTGGTACGTACGTGCGCACGGGTTCCACGACTGCATATACCACGTATGCATATAGTAGAGCACGCGTTAGAGCGCGCGCAAGAATATACCTGCCGGTTATACTCGTTTTTACGATTTCTTCTTTGCTCTTTGCCACGCCCAAAATTGATCGTTCGATTCGACAAATTTGAACGATCCTTTAATATCTCTTTTATTTATTCCTTTTTTTTAGGCAAGGCCGCCGCAACGGCAGAAGTGGCTCAAGGTGCGTGCGTGCGCGCGTACCTTTGAAAATACCTATAGGTTTATTCGCAAAGAAAACGTAAGATGATGCTACAACAGTAGGGATAATTAACTCTGCTTAAAGCTTTTCTACGTAACGTGTACGTCGTTAGTTTGCATTCTTTCGGAAGGTGGTGCAACCGCAAACGGCGTCGCTGCGGTTTATCGTAGTACCTTTCTAGCGGGTGAAAGGACTACTCGCGCGTGCTCCCGCTCGCTGGAGAAACACGAAGCGAGAACTCTTGCGTCTATCTAAAATTAAAACGGTAGCGTCCTTTTGACGTTCGATAGTCATTAATTATCGTCGACTTTCGACGATAATTCACTCTTTAGTTTTTCTACGCGGATCATGTTCTACGTTGATCCGCGTACGAATGAACCGGAATTGATCCTTGATCTCTTTTACCTTGGACACCACCGAGATACGTATACAACGGGCACCACGCCCCGGGTGAAAGGGTGAACCCTGAGACCCACCGACGAAAGAGTGAGAGAGAAAACTCGCGAACGTAATAGTCGGACAGCATTGAGAAATAAAAGAGAAGGAGGAGGATACCAATGACTATATATATTCAACGAAGAATCGATGGCCGGTAATTGACGAAATGGTCGCTTTGCTTTTTAGACCATTTCAGTTTAGAAATAAGCTGCCAATGAACCGTAAAGTAGAAACTTACGACTAGCAATATAAGCAGGAAAATGTATCTACCTACGCTTACGCGTGCTGTCTCTGTGGGGATCGAGGAGCAAGAAAAGAGAAGAGAACGCGTTAGGCGTTTCTAACGTTCGATACGGCTCGATGCTCGTCGGCAACATGCGTCCCTTTTAACGTTAGCCAGAGTCTTGTCTTTTCCTTGCATATATATATATACATGTATATATGCAGCTACGAGTACATGTGCGTTTATGGCCGTTAGGCGATATGTACCAGAGCTCTTCGGATAATAATGGTCTACTCGACGTTTCGCTTGGTTTAGAAAGCAAATTGGCTCTGAAGAATCGACATAGTCCTTGCTCGGTCTTTCCTCGTTTCTGCTCTCTCTCTCTCTCTCTCTCTCTCTCTTTTTCTTTAGGACGTTGATATATCGGTATAGTCGATCTACGATGTTTTTTATCTTATAACGATCCTTCAAGTCGCTCGAGTTTTTCTTTTTTCAATGGAATCTGCTTAAATTTTATGAAAGATATAGAAAGTTTGACCATTTCGATAAGCCGGGATAACATTAAACTGTATCTTGCTTACAAAAGTTTGCCGTTTTACTCGTATTGGAGTTTGCGTTTGCGTCGTCTTGGGCGTGTCCTCGACTAGTCGCGAGCGCGTTGCATCTTCCGTGCTTGGGTCTGTTCATCTCGAGAGGTCGCGAAAAGGAAGAAAAAGAGAGAGGCGAGGTGGAAGAGAAGCGAGACGCCAAAGATACGGAGCTCCAACGTGAAAGGATATAAGAGAGAGAGAGAGAGAGAGAAAGAGAGAGAGAGAGAGAGGAAAAAGGAAAGGAGGAACGGTAGGTGGCCACAGCAGGAAGGCGGTAAGGTAAGCCCGCGGCTCGGTAGTGGTCGCATTAATCATTCGAGAACGTAGAAGAAGAAGGTCTGACAATCTTTTGAAATACGACGCGTTTTATTAAAGTCATTTATCGAATCCGCGGCCCGGATCGCTGCCGATAATTATCGGCTACCATTCGTCTAATGGACAGAGAGAGAGAGAGAGAGAGAGGGCGGGGGGAAAGTTCGACATTTCGCTTTCATCTTCGAGATTTAAAACATGAAAATTCGTGTAGAGGAAGAGAATTTGTGAAAAATTGTCGATTAATGTCGTCAATGTTCTGGTAATGAAGAATATGTTTCGATAGAAGAAGATAATAGCCACAACGTCGGCTATACGATGCTCGTTCCATTTATGGCGCCCTTCCGCTTGAACTAATGAAAAACCGCAGAGTAGGCGGTCACGCGGAACGACGATATTCGTCGGACATCGTAAGAAACTTACGAGAGGTAGAGTTCGAACGTTACGTTCGGACTTTACTCGGTAATAGTATTTAGTACGAGACGCCTCTCGTTTCTAAAATCGCAAGAATAAAACGATTTCTTTCGAGTATACAACACCTCTTACGATGCGATCAGAAAATCGCACCCTGTATCCGCGTAACTCTAAGGCACTCGTGCGTACACGCGGATGTGTGACACATGTCGTGCATTCCATGTTTGCTACCTCTCTCTCTCTTTCTCTCCCCCACCTCTTCCTTATCTTTTTCATCTTTTTCATTTCTTCCGTCCCTTTTCTCATGTCACAAAGTCATTTCGCTGACGTGAAAGCGGAATTATTATTATTCCATGAGACTGGCGTTTCTGTGGCTTTCTCGAAAGAAAAACAACGAGTCTCGAATCTCCTTTCGCTCGTTCGTCCCTTTGCCCTTACGATCGTTGCGGTTTCTGAACGAAGAGTAATATGGATCGATGGAGAAGAGTTCGAAGAAGAATAGAACGAAGTAGCTGAAAGAGAAGGGAAGAGCTTCATGGTAATCATCGTACACGTTACGAAAAGGCGCAACCCATCCTCGATGGATCGTTCCTCTTTTCTCGTCTTTTCGGCAGTCCCTTTGTGTCGTTGCACGTATTAAGGTTTGAGCACGTATTAAGACTTTTAAACAGCGATGATAATGGACAAAATTTGTCTTTCTTCCTTTCGAGATGAAAATTGTACGTGGTGGAATTCGTTCGCAGACTGTGCGGTCGTACGGCGGAACAGGGCGAGACGATTGGCAGCATCAGGCGCCACCTGAAAAAATGTTAATAATAATAGTAATAATAATAATAATAATAATAATAATAATAAAAAGAAAGCGAGGAGAAATTAACGGGGAATGCGCCGAGTACACGCCGAGAGGCTTCCCTCTATGCGGCTAATTGCGTTAAGATAATTAAATCGAGCGCACCGTGCGATTCCGTGTAATTACGAGGCGTTCCACGGAATGCCGATTTAATTTCTTCTCGTCGTTCTCCCCTTCGTCCTCCTCCTCGTCTTTTCCTTTGCCATAGAGCTTTGCCGATAGAGGAGCTCTTGTAAGAGAGGAGAAAATTTTTGTGGATCGATTTTTAATTTTAACAAGGCGACCGGAGGCAGTCCTGAGAAGATCTCCCAAGGGAGTTCTAGAATCGAAAGAAAGAATACCGTGCGACTACTCGTCTCCTCCTCGTCTAGTCCTTCCGGAAAGCAGGAAATAAAAGGGTGTAGGGGAGGCAGAACGCGTTACGAACGTGGGAATTGTTCGCGGGGTGCAGACGTCCGTGAAGTCGATTCCCTCTCGGTCGTTGCATTTTCGTATTTACTCTACCAGAAAATCAATATCATTTACGATGACGATCATTTTTTTACTTACCGTTATTATTATTTCTTACATCCTAAAGGATAATCGAAAGCATAAGGATCGACGTAATATGTAAACGACGAATAATGGGGCAGTTGACTCGCCCAAAAGAGTCAACGATCCAAAGGTAAAACGCGCACCTGTCATCGGTGCAATTACCTATCTCGAATGTCGATAAGGTTAAGTTACGCGCGTAACACGATACCGATGAGAGCGAATAAAGGCCTGTTACATCGACCTTCTATTTCGTTTTTGAAAATCTCTTTGTTATATAGATCGTTGACTCTTAGCTTCTATTAGCTTTTCACGTTGCATCGGAACTTCGCATAAGGGACCGGACGTTTTAATAAAGAGCAGCCAACTAAGACGATTTTAACGTTAACGAAGCCTTTCGTAATTGCGTTCACCGCTGGCATTGTTCGTAGAAACGAGCGGAATTACAATGGGTGTGTTCGCGTGACCCGTGACGACCGTAAGTACGCGAGTACGTCGACCAAGCGGAAGAAAAAGAAAAAAAAAAAAAAAAAAAAAAAAGAAAAAAAATAAGAATCTCGGCTCATGCTTCTCGATGGCTTTGCAATTTTCTTCGAGGGTCGTTGTACCAGAAAGAAAAAAGTAGTCTCGCGCGATACTTTATTAGTATCATATGTGGGATGGGGTAGGGGGAAAGAGTAAAAGAGGGCTGCGAAGGAGGGAGACTCGCTCGTGACCCATGACGGCCTCCACGAGCACGTCGACTCTAGATGCGTATCCTCTTCTCCTCCTTGCTTTGCCTTCGGCTAAGGTGGAGAGGATAGAGAAACGGATGCTACGGTTCCTACTTGCTCACGTACGCTACCTCCATTTACTTCCATATTATTATAGCCGGTCGCTTCTCTCTCCCTCCCTCTATCTATCTATCCTATATCTCCTGGCACCATCTTTCTCTCGCGCCAACAACGGAGGATCGACGTTTTACCACGAGCCAAGCCTTTCTTACTTCCTCTCTCAAAGATTTTTTTATTATACCTATGTGTTTTTATCAATACGCATAGGTAGGTATAGATAATCTCATAGAAAGATGCTATTTACGTAGTGGTAAAGAGAAATCATTTTTCCCAAGACTTTCCATCTTGGATCTATTTTTTTTTTTTCCCTTTTAAATGAGGATTAGAAGCGCGCGCGAGCACCCCACGCCAAGAAATTATCGGATCGTTCCCATCTCTCTATTCTCACAGGCTAAATCGAGCGAGATTTCCTTTTTTTTTTTTTTTTTTTTTTTCCATCTTCTCTCCTTTTGTTCGCGGCGCACCGCCGTACTAGCGGCGTGTAGACACACGTACAGCAACAACGTGATTTTCTTCGATCGCCCGTGTTCGAGCACGCGCGAACGAGCGAACCCGCCTCTCACCCGTAATTATTATACGTTAATAACGACCGCCTTTAACTCCCGCTTTATTATTACTCGCTCGTTCGAATCGCCATTCTATACCGCGACCGGCTGCCTCGCTCGTTTTCCTAATAACCATGATTATATATCGATAGAACGTAATAAACAATGCGGATCGTTAGAGATCAGCGATCGGTGGGTTCTCTTTTCGATTTTTTTTCCAAGCAATTCTTACGCGTTTCTCGCACGTGATTAGAATAATTTTGTGAGTGGTTCGCGGACGAGCAAATGTGTACAGTCAAAGATAGAATAGAAAATGTAAATACACGCGGATACGTAAGCGCGTGCATGGCTATCGACGAAGATTCGCGCCGATCGAAGAAGAGCGCGCGACCTTGTGTTATTCAAATGCACCGGAGCCGAGGAGAGTAAACAAAGAGCTGACTCCGCGCCCCCTTGTAAAAGCGGCCCGATTCTATCTACCTTTCCTATCCTTCTTGTATATCTAATGCGTCCGTGAGGTCCCGTCCTTTCCTCCTTGGGAATGCGATACAACTACCGCGTCGTCTACTGCGCGCGTGTCGCTCTTCCATCCTCATTTCTTTTCTCTATATACTTTGCCCTAAAATTCATCTTATTTAGTTTCACCATCAGTCCGCTTACTCACGTCGAGCGATTATTATCGAATCAGGAGGAAGAAAGCGCAGACCTACTTGGCTAGGAAAGAACAGAAGAGAGAAGAAGAAAAAAAGAAGGATGTGGTTAGACTTATAACGGTAACGGTCCACGATAGCCTCTCGTTACTTGACCTTACGATCATACACGTATAAGTCGAGATATAGGAAGGGACGGAAGGCTGCTTGCTAGCGGGCACGCTACGTATCGTGTTGGTGCACGTACCACACCCAGGCTAGGAAAGTGAGCGAGCGAGCGAGCGAGCGAGAGATATTGAAAGAGATGGTATCGCTCCTACAAGTCCAGCCGTAATGGCCGGCAAGCAACGATGGCGATCCTTCGGAAATCGGCTCAACGCTCGTAACTCTCTCGAAACGTTCGTTTCTCTTCCTCCTTCTCTTCGCTGGCTCGTGGATTCGTTTGTTAATCGGTTCGTGCGGTTCGTGCAGATCAAGAGAGAGAAAGAGAGAGAGAGGGGGCAGTGTATTCGACTTTCCAGGTCAGCGGGAAGAAGTCGATCGGAAGCGAGTTTTGTTTTTTTTCTTCCGCCTCCCCTCCTCCATCCTCGACCTTGCCGCTATCTTTCGCGATCGATGAAAAGTACCGTTCTTTGGGATTAGCGAGACGACGCCGTTTAAAGGCCTTCGGGCTACGACAGCTCGTTCGAAAGATGGAAATTGGATGACCGATAGAAAATTGATCGTCGAGAGGAGAAAGTGAAAAATCGATGATCTCTCGATATCTCGGAAAGAATCATCGACGTACGATTTGTCGTAGAAGGGAACGCGACGTGACGCGATTAAGGTCGATCGATCGGAGCCATCGATATATCCGGATCGATATAGCTGGATCGAGCAAAAGCGAAACGATCGTTACTACCATCCTCGATAGAGATACCTACCTGGTCTAGACTTTTCTACGAGATCGATCCTATCGAAGCCTTCGATCGTACTCACTTTATTTCTCTATGTTCCAGCAAAAGGTCAGATTCTGGTTCGCTACGGGCGGAGCTGGATTTTGCATCAGCAGAGCACTAGCCCTCAAAATGACGCCGCTCGCTGGGTGAGTCCATTTATTTCGTATCAACGAGATAACTTTTTGCTTCACGTTAGATTCTATGACGCGACGTTTAGGTCACGGCACACAGCCTACCGTCGAACCAACGATGATTCTCGAGAACGGAAGGTCGAGGAAGGGTTCGCTTTAACGTACCGATCGTAAATCATTATTTACGGCGCACGGTGGTCGACTGTTTGTCTTTGCTCGTTTCTTCCAACCAATCACCTCGAGCTCTTTATCGTTATTAACGATGTCAAAAGGTGCTTGACCGAAGGAAAAAGAAAATACATATTGTTCTATATCTCAATGTTTCTCTATATTTCGATTAATCGTTTCTATTTCGTAATATTTCGTTTGAGATAATAAACGCGCGAGAGAAATATTTCGAAAGGCGATCGAGTGCGTGTAACACGCGATACCAACTCGATCTTTCTCGTTTATTTCATTTTTTCCTCTCTATTTTATTATTTTTCTTCTCTATTTCCTTTCTCCCGTTCTCTCTCCTCGTTCCTCTCAGCTTTCGTCCTTCCGAGTCGTAATAGCCAGCGATTACGCTCGCGGAAATGCTTCGTCACGGAGCTGCCTACGAATCTTTTCGTTCTTCTCTTCCCTTTCCCCTCCTTATTTCGAGTTAGGGTCTTTACGCGAGACTCGAGGCGACCACCCTTTGAGAAATTCCAGCGGGAACCAACTTCCGGAGAGTTAACTTTCCGCTACTCGCTTTCTGCCGATTACATTTTATATATATATATATATATATATATATATATATATATATATATATATATAAAATATATAAGATCTTTGTGACAGAGCGTAGATACGTTTGTGGATCCTCTACCAGAAATGTAAATTATCCGTCGTTCGTTCGATCGTCTGCGTAGGAGAATGGCGCCCGTCGTCGGCAGACGTTCCGCTCATTGATTTTCCAAAGGACGTGTCTCGCATCGATATCACCGAGAGCCCATGATCGACCGTGATCATTCCAACGCCAACGTCTTTGTCGTCGAGTCTTCGACATTGACATCGAACTCGCCGATCTGGACGTTCAACGTCGATCTTTTTAATGTCATCGAATAAAGAGCGTCTATTTTAGCAAATTCCGATAGTAATCGTCCGGGAGTTTGATATTCTCCAATACTTCCCGCATCGCGAAATGCCGTGGTTCTTGTTTGCATCGAGATCGAGAGATTCGACGAATCTCCGGGACGAATTTACCGGGCGTCAATCGGCGCACAAAGAATATACGACACACGGGATAAGGAATAATGGACAGTTCTCGTGATCGAGAACCGGCCGCTTAATTAGGAACGAACGAAGAGACGGCTCTTTCTCTCTCTCTCCTCTTTCTCCTTCTCGCGACGATAGCGTCGAGACGAGCGACGTACGATTGCCACCCACGAGTTTACGATTGCGCGCGCACGAGCTTGGTCTACGATAAGACCGCAGCGAGACTAACTTTTTCCTTCTCCTCGTTGCGCTTATGTTTATGCATTATGCATTATGTTCCCATATTCGCTGCGCGTTTTGCGAATTCCATGCCCGGGCCGGAAATTTCAACTATGTTGTCTCGTGTATGCGTATACGTTTTCGAGAGAGAGAGAGAGAGAGGAAGGGAAGAAGCCGAGGTGATTCGACGAAGCTTAGCCCCAAACTCTCTTCGATTCCATTATTGCTCGCTTAATTGGATTCCTCTCCGGCGATCGCCAGTGATTCCTGCTTGCGCGCCTATCGGCATCCAACGAACCTCGTCAAACCAATTTGGGCATTCCCCTATAGCTACGTTCGCCACCCATTCTTCTTTTCCTTTCGATCTATACCTCTTCGATCTATACCGAATGTGCAATCCGAGCAATTTTTCAGGATTCGTCATGGTGTATCATTAATGTCGGCGGCGAATCCAACACCAAATAATATAATAATGTAATATACAGTGGTAAAGCTATCTCATTTATTCGAACGAGGAGAAGAAGTTTGCAACGGATCAGCAAAGTGAAATTCATCTTCTTTTGCCTCCTACGGAGTATCTCTTACGATCGTAGATCAAAAGGAGTAATATTTGGCGCAAACTAAGGACGATAGAGAGAGAGAGAGAGAGAGGATCCTCGAGAGCCTCTATTTTAGGAATCCTTTTCGGGCGAGCTTATTAACGAAGAATTTCGAGGGAATCCGTCCAAGTGAAATATTTCGTTCGGTGACGCGTCCGTCGTCGGTCGTTATTTAACACTGAAACAAGACGAAAAGCCGAGGTCCTCCCTCGGTCCGTGCGCGACGACGACGTAAACCCCATCGGCGAGAAGTCCCCTTTCTTCCTTTCTTTCCGGCTCGCTTAACCCTCGAAAATTTCGTTTTCGTCGAGGCAGGTATTTTAACGAGGACGATATTCCGTGTCGGCGGTTCCGAAAGGACGAGGCCGGCCAGGAGGGGGAGTGAGATAAAAGGGTGGAGAAAAGGGTACGCGATTTCGGGACTAATCTGGCCAATTAAAAAGAGCCACGACCGCCTGGTCAGAATGGAATGGAGAATCCACCGATGGTATTCGCTAATGAGTACGCCTGCCGAACCTACTGTTTCTTTTCCGTGCGCGGTGCCATTCGACGTCCGTCGTTGCTCCGAGGACGCCGTACTCTCCAATGGCTCCCATTCGGGAACTCGCTGCTCCTTCCTCTATATCGCCGTTATCTTGTTTTACCTACTCGACTGCACCTGCGCCAACCTGACTACTTGCGCCTCTCTTCTCCCTCTCTTCCTTTATAACCGGTCAAGGAACTCGCTCGCGTTCGCGCGCGCTACCGCTCCGTCCTTCGCGGTCAAACTACAATTTTTCCGCTTTGCCAAACGATCATACCTTATTTATTCTTCTCTTTTCAACGATGACTTTGTTCATTCTCGAATACCTCTTATTCGAATTTCTCTTCCTCTCAGCGGTTTTCCTTTGATGAGAGCCAATCCGCTGTCTCGCGATTCTAAGGTGGTGTGGCCGATATATAGACCGGTTCGATGAACTTTGCGACTACCGCAGGTTGGGCCCTCTAATTGGGACGATTTATGCCCTGCCGTCCAGTATCCGTCTCGTCTCGTCTCGTCTCGAGCTCGAGTTCACCAACGAACCGACAAACAAACTCTTGCTTTTCATCGAGCAAATATCGGGAATCTATGTGCTTAAATATATGTATATATATGTATACGCACACACACATATATATATATATATATGTATGCCGTAAAGAGCCGCAAACTTTTTCTCCAACCAGTTTCTCGCGAGCCGCGGCGACGCGTTGACTGGGGAGATGAACGAATAAATAGCAGGTGCATCGAAGAACTTAATCCGCTATATGGTTGGAATCTTGCCAAATTAAGGACCAATTTTTTCCCCCTCGGCGCATTGACGAGTCGGAGAAAAGCAAGATACACTTTATTGATATTATTAATTTTTCCTTCGCAGAGGCGGAAAGTTCATCACCGTAGGCGATAGGATCAGGCTTCCCGATGACGTAACCATGGGATATATCATCGAGTACCTTTTGAAGAAGCAGCTGACGGTGATCGAGCAATTTCATTCGCATTTGGAACCGATGAAGTTCCTCAACAAGGACACCTTTCACGAGCAGGTAATTTTCTCCGAAGGAATAAGGAAAACGCGCTCGAATGGAATTCCTTCGTTCGTGATTGAGAAACTCAGGAATGCAAAAGTAGTATATATATATACACATAATTGGAGTACAAAATTTAGATCTCCCAAGGCACCTCGCGCAACAACGACAAATTTACATACTACCTGCTATTTACGTTTCTACTTTTCATGCTCGGTTAACCGTGAAAACGGAAGCCACTCGGCTCTACGTTCGATTCGCTTGGATGACACAAATATTTGATTCCTCCCGAATGCCTTGCTCATGTATTTTTCGTTCGACGTTCGCGCGTACTCTTTTATTTACGGTTTCTAACGTGAATTAAGAAATTGTCACTTTTTTTTTTTATCGTAGGTATCTTTCAGTTATTCGAAAGGCGCACGAGATGAATGGAATATTCTTAAAATCGATGGGTTCGATACGAAGGAGGATCCAAGAAGGTAAGTCTTTCGTTATTAATCTTTTTTCATTAGAATTGTCTAAACTCCGGTGCTAGGAGAATAAAGATGACGGAGTGTAATAGGCGAGAGAAGCGACGTTTCTCGGTTCGTTCCGTAAGGTTCTCTCGTAAAAGCTTCAATTACTTGTATAATTGGCGCGTCCGCGTTTGCGAGGAGGACCGAGTGCGTCGGTGAATGTAGAAATATGCGAAGAAAGAGAGAGAGAGAGAGAGAGAGAGAGAGAGAGAGAGAGAGAAAGTGGTAGAAGGAAAGGTAACGGCATAAAGATGAGATTGCGCATGAGGCCGCTGCTACTTTTACAACTTTTAATTGACTTTATAATAATTACGCTATTTAAAACTTTTATGCCGTTATTTCCTTCCACTAGCAACGTTATCCTACAAACTTGTGAGCCCTTTATTTTTGTCAAATAAAAGATTTTCTTTATCTTTCCATTTCAGATTCAAATCTATCCATTGTCATCTCTTCCCACATCTACCGAATTGTCCGCACAGGTGATGATATCAGGGACGACGAGAGTCGCTAATGAACGAAAGAAGAAACGTGGAAGGAAATTCGTTAACGAGAATGCGTATTTTCTGAATCAAATCCGATCTCGAATCGCTCGGACCTTTTTCCATCGATCGGTACACGAGCCGATAACGAAATTAAGGCGATAAGATATCCCCTTACTTCCTTGTATTTCTTGCCGTTCGTAATATTTCATATAGATAAAGAAGATGCCTTTAATTCTGGAAATATTTGAACAATTTGTACATCAGTTTCGTCAGCTCATTTGCACAGATAGTAATTATGGTAAGAATGTAATTAGTCCTTTAATTCTTTCTAGACTCGCTTTAAGCATTTAATGGTAAACTTTAGTGAATTTTTGGTTTGTTCTTTTTAAGAAAAATATTAAGGATATCGACGTTTCATAAGATAAGTTTGGAATAGCAAATTGTAAAATTGTATAATACGATAATCAATCTCTTTCGCGAGAGTTAAAATTATCGAATATATATATATATATATCTGTGTGTGTGTGTGTGTGTGTGTGTGTGTAAGGAAGTTACATATCTTACGTTAAGAAAGCGAGAAAGATGTATTTAAAACGTATGAATCGAGAAATAACACGTTGTACATAATCATAAAAGAGGCGGCAAATGACGTGCGCGTTTCTCGCGACCGAGAAACGAAATTATTTTACGCTAGTCCATCGCGATGAGAAGTTTGCTAATCGTTGACGCCTGCACGCGCGAATATATTACAAAAGTGATACATAACGAGTAAGAATCGATAGAGCGACGTCCTTAATACAGATTCCTCTGCGACATATATGTTACTTTTTGACGGGACTTCGAAGCGACGAGCGTACGGTGTGCAATATTTGTGCGAATTATGGCAATTTGTATTATCTCTAATAGCAGTCACTTATAATCGGGACCAAAAGTTCAAAAGCTTTTTCTTCTTCGTTTCTTTTTTGTTTTTTCTTTTCTTTTTTCTTTCCACCATTGTCATTTCCTGTTCCGGATATTTTCTAATTTATTTGCACCTAACGCAAGCTGATCGAAATATAAAATTCTTACGAAACGTGATTCGTATAAGATGAAATCAGGTCGGCCTGTTGTATACGTAGTAGAAAATTTATGGTGGTGCTGGAAACACGAAATGTAAGATACAACTACGTTGCGCAATGATGTTTTATATAAGCTGTACATAAATCTAATATGCTTTGTCGTTTTCATAGATGACCTTTGTAGATTTTCCTTTTCCGGTTGATTCTTATTTTCCAAGTACGACGCGATACCCAAAGGAAAAAAGAAAAATAGCGCAGAATTGATTGGTCGAAGAGTTACCTTCGGAAATCTACGCTCTCTCCATCTATTGAGCAACCGTATTGACAGTCGATAAAGTCGGAACCTGTTTCCGAGATAAAAGTATCAATACCGTTATTCGCTATATTTAAAGCGATACGCGAGCGTAAATCTAAAACGCGATTCGCTATCGCTCGAGATGTGATTTTTATCGCTTTTGGTAATAGGCAGTGATTACCCATAGACGATAAAGTACGTTTTACAACTTACCTTTGTAGGAATTTAGTATACGTCTTGTTTAGAAATGGATTACTCGATAGAACGATAAAACTATTATATCTCTGAGTTAAACGAACGGCTTGCGACGCAACTTTAAAATGCGATCCCAATATTATGTATCATAGAAATGATTAAGGATGGATTCATTTATCAACGGTGGATAAATTAACCGTATAGTCGACCATTAAGAATAAATGTAAAATTTGTCTGATTTAAAGATTAATCGGATGCATTTTGAAAAAATTGTTCTTACGGGCGAAATGTCGTTTTGAGAAACGTTCAACGGCGACACTGCGCGACGGATGAAATGGACGGAAAAGGAGATAGTCCGTTATTGGGGTTGAAGCGAGAGGAATTGAATATTCGCATGTCGGATGTAGAAAATATATTTCATATCCCGTGACGCATATAAAGATTCTCAATTGGCAATCGTACGGGACCGTACTTTAAAAATTCTAGTTTAGACTTATCTAGGCATCTTTCGTACCTTTTTTCGAGAAAAAGTACGAGTAAAGTTTTGCGAAGTAAGATGTTTACGGTACTTTTCGCCAAACGACTTTCACCCCTTTACTCCCGAAGAGCAATGTCCATTCGTTATTCCAAAGATCGACTACGATAGAAAACTTTTCCTGCGGGTATTTGACGCGCGCATATCTTCATTAGAGACATCTCTCCTTTCCCTCGTGGAAACTTCTTTTTTACGACTAATATTTATAGATCGCCCTCGATCTTAAGGGAAAATAAAATCATAAATATTTATTTAATGAAAACGATTAAACTTATTTCTTTATTTTCGTTCGAAGGAGGAAGAACTCGGAAAATGAAATATCGATGACGTTCCGTAGGAACGTACCATAGAAAAGAGGAGAAAAAAGAACTTTACCGTTGGAGTCAACGCCTAGAAAGTCTTGCCACCGAGCTGTAACATTGAAATTTAATAACCGACGTTCGTTCGTTCCATTTGACGTTTTCTCAATATCGACGGGCAAGCCTAGTGCCGTTCGAAATTACGAGCCGGACCGCGAATACCGCGGTTATTCCGAATAGCGAGAAGACAGCGAGAAGAAAAAAGAAGAATCCTCGCCGTCCGTGCGACAGGAATTTGATTTTTACTATTTTTGGATCATCCAATTATTAGGGAAACTATGGAATTTCTTCGATCGTCGCGAAATTATAAAGAAATGATTTTTCTTCCCGAAGATTCCATTGAGGAGAAAAGTCGCGAGATACGATCTGGTTCGTTGAATGACGTAAGAAAGGCAGAGGAGGATGGCGAATGGCGTGACGTAAGAGCAACATCGTGTCGCAAACGGCGAGCACCCTAGAACATTCGAATTCGAATGTTCCTTGTAACTCAAAGCGAACGGCACACAGCTATTAATTAATTACACACATTCGACATGTAATAACATTTCTCTAGACGATTCATCGAGAAGCTTTCTCTTTCGTAGATCCTAGTCGTCAATCGCGGCAGAAAGGAAAATTTAAGAATTCCTTTTCGCTCTACCGTAAGATCTTATTGGAGCGTTCGAATTTTGGACGTTGGTCCGGCACTGGAAACGAAGAGCAGAGAGAGAGAGAGAGAGAGAGAGAGCCGGGGAGGCAGAGAATCGTATGTAGGTCGGAACGACGCTCGCAAGACCCGGTTTCGTTCCTATCTCGACCCTTTCTCTGAGGCTGCTTCGCCCCCAAAACCGAGCCTCCCTCTTTCTCCCGAATACGATATCTCTCCTCCTTGTCCACGTCATAATACTGGATATTCGCACTCTAACGAGTTTCGTCGTACCACTCCCTCCCTCCCTCCCTCCCTCCCTCTCTCTTTTCTATTTTCGGTATCATATTAGCATATTGTACAAGTCGCCTTTCGAGGGCAAGATAATATAACGTGTACTTTTCGCGTTACTCGTTACGCCTAACGAAGAAAATTCGTTAAGGACGAAAAGTCCTTTTATTCGATAGAGCGATCGAAGGCGTCGCGTCTATGTGGCTAATGGATGGCTCCTGTCATCGTTCTCTCGATGACAAGTCGAGTTCGAATTTACAGGCGATTTCAGGTAAGCGACGCAGGTCTAACTAGTTAGACTACACGTACGTGGTAGTTAGGTAAGAGGAGGCAAACCTCGGAGAATCTCATTCCGCGATGCGGAGCGTGCGAAGGAAGACGAACGAGTTAAATTCGCGACGGAATAGGCGAGAACGTTTTCGTTCAAAGAGACGTCCTGAATATTCAACGCCACGGCAAACGTTTTCATTAGGTAGAAAGAGAGCTCGCGTAGCCTTTCTTCGTCACATCTCGTGGAATTACAGCGTACGTGTACGGGAACCGGATCATTACGGATCTTCGACGGATCTCGAGTATTTCTCCTCACGCCTTCGAAATTTTCTCAAATGGAATTTTCAAGGAGTGTACACGTTTCGTTATCGCTCGCAAATCTGGTAGCAAATCGAGTCGCAAATCGACTCGCAAATCTACTCGCACATCAATTCGCAATCACGAGGATTTTTGTCACGGCCTCTAATCAGGCCGTCGAATTTCTGGAGCGTCGAAACGATCCTGGGCGAGGGACTACGGACAATGGCCCGACGGTTGCCTCGTTTCTTTCTCTTCTCGGCGCCTCACGCTCGCGCTCCTCCGGGAATAATAATCCCGAGAGAGAGAGAGAGAGAGGGGGAGGAGATCTTTCCCGAGGAACTTTTCCTTCGCCGTT
The DNA here is from genome assembly GCF_910589235.1 of Vespa crabro. Lineage (NCBI taxonomy): Eukaryota > Metazoa > Arthropoda > Insecta > Hymenoptera > Vespidae > Vespa > Vespa crabro. Next base: position 251,788 of record NC_060961.1, on the reverse strand, counting down.
ACTCATTCGATGGTCGATAGTCGATATATATCTACGTCGGTCGTTATAAAAGGGTCGAGGAGCAATAACTTTGTACGATATTTTCAAATTCCGCGGGCAGCCTCTACTACAATGAATCGTGTTATTCCTTTTAATCGTATAATAAACGTGCCTATCGCCGATAGCTGCGCCTTCGCAGCTTATTTAAGCGATGATAAAGGCTTTCGAGAAAGCCAAGTGTTTATCGTTCTCGGCGCATGCGCGTATCGTTATCGAGTCCTCGATTAGTCAATTGAGGAGAAGCGCGCGTAATTTACGTTTCGTTCATAACGAAAGGCAGGGTTTTCGATAATTTTTTCTATATTGTTCCCTAGTGGAGTTTGCCGTCAAACGGGAAGAAAGATATAGAGGAAAAGAGTAGGTAACATCTTTGGGCTCGCGCGCTCAACGGATTCGATTGTGCGTTCTCGTTGAGCGCGCCACGGCGGCGGCGGCAGCGGCGATGGTGGTGGGTCCTCGGATGGTGTAGTCTGCGCGCACTGATCGATATGGAGGGGCGGACGCAATCCAAGGACGCGCTCGGGGGCTGCCGCTGGTGGTTGTAGAGGTGGTCTTGCTGCTGCTGCTGCTGCTGCTGCTGGTAGTGGTGGTCGTCGTGACTGCAGGGTACTGCGAGCTTGTGGGGACACGGAGCTAGGAACGGAACGTCGTGTCGGTGTATGTCGGTGATGCGTGCTAGTCGCGATGCTTCGACCGATACCTCTCTGGTGGGGATTTCTGCGAACGGAGGAGAAGCACGAGAGAGAGAGAGAGAGAGAGAGAGAGAGAGAGAGACGTGGACGACAGGGGAAACGCGAGAGCTGCCGAATAGCGTGCCGAGGGTTTATCAGTGCGAACCGCGACGTCGACGTGGAAACGTCGTTAACGGCGCCGCGCCATTTTCCGGGCCATCCCTCGTCCTCGCTTTAAAACTGGGTCAATCCCTCGTGCGCGAACCGACCGACCGACCGACCGACCGACCGACCGACCGACCGACCGAACGAACGATTTTTATTATAAATCAATTCCCGCCACGCTTCTTTTTTTCTCTCCTCTTTAATTTTTGGCTTTACTTTTATTCGTTTCCTCCTCTTTGAGCGCAGTCGTATCTTTCTTTTCTTTAATTGGGTACGAGAATCGTCACTTTCAAACATGAGCATTTCTTATCGACGATACGACGTTTCCTTTAACAGCTGCGAAAATGATAACCCCTGAGAAAATATATCTTTCTTTAGTTTCTATTCTTCTCTCTTTTAATTTATAAATCGATCCGTAGACAAGTGATTCGCATTTAATCGGAACGTAGGTATACGCGTGTATCGGTGGCTGTATCCCTGGCATTTGTCGTTCGATGGACCGCCGGGTCGCTCGTTCGCGATTCCGTAACCAGGTCAAGCGTGCTCTTTTCTTTGCTGACCTTCGTTATGCGAAATCAAGGATACTTTTCATCCGCGCCAGATCATTTCTCGCATCTCGGTTCTAACGCATTCGCGTCACTTTTTATTTCATCGTTCGAGCTATTACAAGAATTTCTATATTGGACTCTCTCCTAGAGTAACCTCGAATTGATCTCGACGACGAGTTCGTCCACGAGTTCTTTTAACGTAATTCAACTTAAAAGAAAGGAAGAAAGTTTGAAGTACGCGTGACACGCGTTCGGAAACATTTTCTCAAGATGGAGAGCGTTCTCTTCATCGATCGACTCGAAAGACGTTCGAACGGCTTAGGAAAAAAATAACAGACTTTCTCCCCCTAGGGAAGCGATATACTTTTGGACGAACGACGATGTTTCTTTCTTTTTTCTTTTTCTCTTCTTCTCTATTTCCCCTAGGGAAAAATACCATTTTCTCCTGGACCCTTTCGAAAACGATCCTTCTTCGCATGTTGGCGCGCATTTTTTATCGCGAGCTTTCCCTCTTTTTATCCATTCCGTTCGAGACCCTTTCTCCAAGTAGAACGATGTCTTTAGGTAGGCGACATCGGGAAAGGATAACGACCAATCCAAAGAAGAATGCCTCTATATCGTATTCGCGGACTCCAAGATAAGCGAGTCTCAAAGATAATTGAGTGATCGTGGGTTAAGAGGAGAGAAGTGCGAAGAAAAGGGAAAATTCAAAGAGAAGAATAGGAGGGAAAGAAGAAGCACCAGAGGAAGAGGAAGAGGGAGGAAAGAGTTTGACGTTCGTTAAGAGGTTTCGATAACGAAATGTCAGTTCGTGCCGAGATTCGTCGGAGCACGGCTCCTCCGTCTCTTCTTCGGTATAACGATATTGCGGAAGGTTGCGTCTGCAAATTTGTCGGTATTCCAGGTACTTGAAGCTCATTCGTTTTCTTTTACTTTTTCCTTTTCCTTTTTTCATTTTCCCCAGTTGGACAGATCTTTTGCGGAAGATTCGAAAATCATTTCAATCTTTTATTATCTTTCGACGCGTTCATTGTCAGTTGAAAAAAAATAATATCGCGATATTCTCGAGAAGAAAGAGAAGAATTCGTTTTGCTCCGAGGGAATTTCGGTGAATCGCGCCTTTCGCACTTTAACGGAAAAACACGGTTGTAACCGTAAAGATAATATTTTCGTTTGGCGATCGACGAGGAATCGATATTCGAGATGTTTTCTGGCTCCTCGTAAAGTTTGCCTCGTACGTTTAAAGAACGTTTAAAGATCGGTCCTTCGGCGTCGCTTTACATTCTAAGCACCGAGATTCGAGTTCCTTCTCTCGTCACGTCCTTGCTCTTTATATTCGTTCGTTTCTATGTCCTGGAAGGGACGCTCTTTGACGCTCCCTCTATAAGAATCGAAGAACGAACCGCCAATCGAATTTACGAGCCGACTAAACTTTTTCACTTCGCGCACGGTATAAAACGGTATAAAAGAATAATTTTTATGAGTTTTCCATTTTTCATATCGCGAAGCGCAGAACGCTCGGTTGCGTAGAAATCGATAGGAGAAAATTATCTCTGATAGACATCCTAGCTAATCCTTTCTCACTGGTTCCTGGCGTTTTTCAGTGTTCGGACGACGCTCCTGAAGCTCCCGGCTAGCGAAGAGTCCGCCGCGGCTCTCACACGTCGGCCCTCGCTTTTTCATGCTGGAAATAAAATTAGAAGCGTTGATAACCTCGCGAAACTCTCTTTCGGGGCTTGCGCATCGAGTGGCGCGCAAATAACGCGGAAGAGCCAGAGAGTGTCCTCGATCGGAAGAGGGTGCAAGTACTCGGCATGAAGGGTGAGTGCGTTCATTTGTTTATTCCCATATCGCACGGCTCCGTGAGGCTTAACTAAAAATAGTCAAGCATACCGTCCAATCACCGTTCACACGGCTACGAAACTGTAACGATATATTATTGCGCGATTATAGGAATTCCAACGTTGGATTTCTCTCTTCGGGATTACCACGAACGATTTAAACGATCGAAACGATTTTTCTTCGTTTCCTGTTCTATCGGACCGACGCAAACCGACGCAAACCGACGCAAACCGACGCTAATTACGTAGCGCATAAACCAGTCTTCAATTTATCATACGTCATTAATCAAGGCGTAAGCTGCAACATCGAACGGAGCTCTCGCTCTATTAGCCTGTCGATTCGCAGTTATGTCGCGCGTTATTAATTGAAAACGAGAGCGAACTCGTGAGCCGTTCTCCACAAAGGGACGAACAATGTGGACGAGCTGCTGCTGTACACGGCGGAGCTTCCCGTACGAAGGATCTATCGCTGAAAAATGGAGCTTCCCTCGTTTACCCAAAGCCTCGTGGAAAACATTTCTCAGTCGATCGTTTTCTTTTTCTTTTCTTCTTTTTCCGATCGATCTGGGATTACCTTAATTATTATTTCGATTATATTACTCTATATATAAAGAGAGAATCAGATATATGTGAGATTTTAAAGAAATTTTTTACGATTTGGTGTATCGTAAGAGTTCCTTTCAATCTCTTTACCTTGCGTCTTCGGTCATAGAAGCGTCGACGGGTCCATTAAGAAATTGTACGAAGAAGACAACGCGTCGCGATACTATCACCTTCTTCCTTAGTACCGATTTTTTTCTTTTTTTTTCTTTTTCTTCTTTCTTTTCTTCATTCGCGAACACTGCGCATATCGTACGGCGAAATGGAACTAGAAAAACGAGAGGGAAGGTGATGCAGGCGTCCGGAAAAAAGGTGGAAAAATTCTTTCTACGTTTGCGAGAGCGATATAAAAGTGTAGTCCCGTTGCTCGTCCTACACTTTAATTACGTTTCCTTGGTAGCGGGTCGCGCGTTTCGGCACGACTCGAGGCCGGCGCCAGTGTCGGCGTGGTCGTACTCTACGCAAATATTTGTCTCGTCGACCTTAATGGACGACGGCGATATTTAAGTGGAAAAAGAACGGCCGTGTACGAATTCGCGAATGTCCTTTCTTCTCTCGCTCCACCTTCTCTCTTTTTATTCCTCACCTTTTCGACCGAATTCTCTAATTGTCCTTTCTTTTTCCCTTTCAAATACCGGCCTTAAATATCGGTCTTTCGCGATAAATCATAATTATCCTGGTTGCGATTAGTACGAAATAATCCCCTTTCGTTCATCGATCACAATTTCGAAGCCGATGAATCCTCGTTAAAACTACCTTTATAGGGTTCATTTTTTGCGTCGACGTTTTTCCATCGAGTTTCCACGGTATTATCACTTGAACCAGTTTTCTATTATTTATAATGGTTCTCTTCCAATCCATTACATTTTTTCCCGTCGTTCTTTTCTATCCCCAAACAATGGTTACGACGAATACAAGTTTCCCTTTCGTTCCTCACGATTATTCGCGTGCTATTATTCGGAAATATTAACGAAAAATGTAACGCTCCAGGCGTTTGTTACGATTGGTTAAAAACAAATAGAATTGGAATAGGGAGAAATCGGAGAGGGTAATTAGCGCCGCATTATTCTGTACTACGAGTACTTGAGACCGTCTACTTCTCCCTCTCGACGACATTGTAAATGTCGTCGACGGTCGAAAGGGTCGGTACCTTTAACACGCGAGTTAACAAGATTTTTGAGATTTTCGAGCGCTTCGAATCCTTTCGAGCATTTATTTTAGAGGGAAAAAACGATTCAATGTCTCCTCAAGCCCTTTCTTCTTCTTCTTCTTCTTCTTCTTCTGCTTCTGCTTCTTCTTCTTGTTCGGGGCGAAAGGAAACTGGCCGACGGTGTCTAAGGGATTTTAACGCGATTAAGCGTAACCTCTTTCGGCCCAGTTTTCAACTATTATCGCACCGTTAAAGCTAATCACCGTGGCTGGCGCACGCACCAACTTTCTTTATTAATTATTTTCGATCCGGAATCATTTTATTTAGAAACGTACGATAATCGACGCTTCAAATACGATAAGCTTTCTACTTTGATCAAAGTTGGGCGCCAACAATAGAATATTTCCATTAACGAAATTTTTCGATCGCATTTCCTTCTCCTAGTTCTTCCTAAGTACATCCTATACGCTTACCCTCGCTAAACTAGTTGTGCTCTCGTTAATGGGGTCTTTAAAAAAAAGTCTATGGTAGCGATCCAAATTTTTACGAAAAAAATCGTCGTCTCGTCGAGAGGATCGGTGATAAAGACCGATCTCGCATAGAACGGATTCGCTAACGGCTGGATAATCAATCGCGCTTACTCGCGCGAAAGAAAAAGATACGTAAAGGACGTATTTGAGTTATTTTTAACAAAGCTCTTTCGAGCTTTTGGAAAATCGAACGGCCCTCGACTATAGTTCTTTAGTTCGATAGATGTGGCCGAACCAGTCCGAAGACGTTTATTAAAGTCCATTCTCAAACTGCGCTGGCAGAGTTTTACTTTATAGATAGTTTTTCGCGAATAAGAGCAACGATGCGTATCTACACGGGTAGATGGATAAGTTGGTGGAAGAGCATAAAGAAAATAGTTGCTCGAAGAAAAGTTTTCTTTGCGGTTTGAAGAACGTTGGCTCTATTACGAAGAGGGAGAAGAGCGCTCCGATGAAAGGAAAGAAATGGAGAAAAAGAAGGGTTGACGTGGACCAACCTGGAAAGTATGTAAGTGGGAAAGTAAGACGAGCACGGATGAGAAAAGTAAAAAAGGTACTAGAGAGAGAGAAGTACCATGGAAAAAAAAAAAAAAAAAAATAAAATAGAGAAGAAGAGCAAAAAATTGACAAAGGGCAAAGACGGGAAAAGCAAATAGATAAAAAGTAGATGCGAGAGACGAATCTTGCGACAGGCGGATTGCCTCTCGAGATTTCAAAGGCTATCGATGCAATTCTTTGGTTCGATCTTTCTTTATGTTCTTTAGGCCGTGTAATCAATGCGTCGATTATCCGTCGGACAAAACAGATCGATGAATCTGGACGCAATCCAGACGTTGATGGTCAACGTGATAGTACCTTTTTAATCTCGCGGCGAAACGAGCGGACCGATAGGCGTATCAATGTCGCGGTCGTTTATTCGTAAAGAGAGGAAAAAACAAACTATCTATCGCAATTGCGTTCCGTCGGGAATTGCCGTTGGGAATGCACGCCGCATGACATTCGTCGAATGTCGGAAACGAATGCGAATCGTATCGTAATCGTAAATAGCTCCCTCCTTTACAATCATTTTTACGTGCATCTAATGGAAGTTTCCTTGAAAAAGAGCTTCGCGCGGAACGATAACTTATTAAAGGAGATTTTGGGGAAAATTATAAAAAATTAAAAAAAAAGGTTTGAATTTTTTGGGCTCGTTCGAGAGAAATCGGGCTTCGAACGTTTTAAGGCTTTTATTCGACTCGACTCGACTCGACTCGAAGAGATCGAAATGGTGTTAAGACGATATTTTAAGATCGCGAGGTAGGAATTTTCGCTGCTCGACGAAGCGGTTTGTCGACCGGGGAAACGTTGAGAGAGGGAGAAAGCATTCTTCTGCGGAACAAATTGGCTGCGGTCGGAGGGAGCAATAGTCGCGTCGACAAATAGGGGCTGTTTACTTATGTAGGTCGACAAACAAAATAGGTGTCGCGCTTAGCTAGCGTTAGTTCGTTCGACGAGGTAACGGCGGGAGGGGGGGCGGGTTAGCAGAAAAGACGGTACCAGAGACGGCGGACGGACGGCAACGTCGACGTGTAGAGCGAATAGTAGGAGAAATAGTAGGAGAGGTGTCTTTGCGAGCACGTAGTAAAGCGAGTCGATCGCTCGAGTGTATAAGCTCGGATCCATAAGTCATGAGGTTGAACGCGTTCAACCGCCTTTCCGACGCGAGGAACAACCTCGCCGGGATACAACACGGAGGAATAGAAGCCGTCTAGTGTAGAGGTGTTTGCTCGAGACTCAGCCGAGCGCCGTTATCGGTTACCGGTTTAGTCTCCTACACCTACAGTCTCTCATACTCCGCTCTTCCTTCCTTTTTATTCCTATCTAAGCCTCTCTCTCTTCCTTTTTTACATTCTTTTTAAAGTCATTTTCCTAATCCACCCAAAAGAAGACACTCTCCTTGATCGATCTGATACGTTTGTTTAAATATCGTAGGCGTGCTCCTACGATCGATAAAGGATGTTTCGTTGGGATATGCGGTAGGTCCTGCGGTCTGTTCGAGAATCAACCACTGTTTCGGTGGTAGAGCTTTGGTCGGCGGTTCGGACGCCTCGCTTCGGACCTTTCGCCGATCGAGAAACCGATCAAGATCATCCGCAAGATCATCGATTCGAAATCATCGATATTGCTGCGGTATTATTTTATTCCCCTCTTTCTCCCTCTCCCTCTCTCTCTCTCTCTCTCTCTCTCTCTCTCTCTCTCTCTCTCTCTCTCCGCGTCTCCCTTTGAAAGGGGAGGAAAAATACGTTTATACGTGTAACGCTATCGCGTCTCGTACGCATACCTATATATCCGTTTACGAGAAACGAGCCACTACAAAGGATCGATCGGTCGTTTGCGCGAAAAACGCGCTTTTGTAACTTCCACAAACGCTCTCGCTTTGAAACGAGTATCGTTCGTCGTTCTCCGGACGCATACCTTCTCCTTCTGAATTTCTCGAAACGGCCCTTTCGTTGGAGCGGACCCCTTTGTAAGCGTTATCGATCGACGAACGAAGAAACGTCAAACGCATAAGTGGCGCATTTCAAAGACTTGCATCTACCAGCTTGGAATTTGTTCTAAGAATCGTTCATCTCGTTGTTACTCCATTTTTTTAAGTCACCAAGTAAAAACGATATATATGGATATATTTTTCGAAAAGAAATCGCTCGAGTATTTCGGTATTCGACGAGTATCGATGTATACACGATTCCCGTCGGCGTTGCGTCTCTCTGTTTACTCGTCCAATAAATATCGTCTACGTGCGATTCGCCAATCGAGAACGGACCTTCTCTCTCTCTGGGGCAGAGTCCCGCATCATCGTAGTTCTTTATAGGTGGTCGTCTGTGCGTAAGCTCAACAAAGTTTATCGATTGTCACGCTCGTTAAATATTATTGTCTACCTCGTCCGTCGATCAGGAGCATTCACTTTTATTCTCGAATAAATAATCGAGCGAAATAATGGAATTAAAAGTCGAGAGTTTCGACTCGTATGTCCTATATATACGCACGGAAAGGATACAAAAAAAAAAAAAAAAGTAAATAAAAAAGGAGAATATCAATTAGGAGCTTCTTTAGCTCCTCGGGGCTGATGAAAAGTTTCGGAATCCTGTGTCACAGGTCGGCGCTTATTCAAGCGCTTATTCAAGGAGGATTGCACCCAGGAGTCTAATAAACGAGCTAACAGCCCCTACGATTCGTGCAGGTAACGTAATATCGGGGGAACGTGCTCGTAAATCCAACGCACGCAGGATCGGCGAAGATAGCGTTATCGGACGGTAAACGTTGAAGTAGGGTGGTATTAGGGGTGGCCTGCGATCTAATCGAGAGAGCCGCTCGTTGACCGAGGACGTCGGTAGTCGACCGAACGATCCCTTTTCTAGGTTAGCTTCGAACGTGCGTTGGCATGGCAGGGATGCCTGAGAACGACGGGCATACCGTTGCCCGACGTATCGACTGTTCCGACTAGTTCGAGCGTGAACGAGTCTCCAGGAGAACCGAACCGTATAGAGGAGAGGCTGGACTAAATTTATTACAGCGAATCCATCCGACGACCTCGATACCAGGAGCCATAGGATGGATAAAAATCGATCGCACGTTTTTTTTTCTTTTGTTCCCTTTTCGTTTTTCTTTCTTTCTTTCTTCCTCGACCGTGTCGCAGATTCTTATTTAATTATTCTTTGTTTTAAACCTACCGCTCGAAAGTAAAGAAAAAAAAAGAAAAAAAAAAGAAAAAAAAAAACAGAAAAACGGCTCCTACGTGGAGGATCTCAGGGGATAGTTCAAACACGTCGTTGGCTATCGATACGCCAAAAATAATCGAATTTTCTTTTCTATGCGACGGCGAACGAGGCCTTTGGAGATTTCAACTTTCTCCAAAGAAACGATTCTCCTCGTTCTTCTTCGGTAACTAGAACATTGATAACGTTCTCGCGTGCGAATGCCGAAAGATATAAATTCTTCTCACAAGTATTCCTATATCTCTATAGGATAACGTCGATCGAGCGTTTTCATCTCGATTCGTCTTACTCGACGAATCTCCTCGACTAATTCATTACAATCGCTAATCATAGATGCGCGATCGGAGCAAACGAAATTTGCGAACGAAGGTTTAGATAACGAGCGAGGGAGATCGGTCACGACTAGCTAGCTAAAGCCTTCGAACGGTTCAACGAGGAGAGGAGGATCGAGAGTTAGCTGACTGTTCGGCCGTGCACCTTCGATAACGGCTACGTCAGCGTCCCTTTGTTAAGAACAACTTTTATTCGAGCCATGATTTTCCAACGTACGGAAGTTCTGGTCGAGGGTAGAAAAGGTCTGCCCGAGAGAGAGAGAGAGAGAGAGAGAGAGAGAGAGAGAGAGAGAGAGAGAGAGAGACGAAGGACGGAAGGAAGGGATGGGAAAATGACGTTCTTGCCGATCGATTTAGTTTCATACAATTTTTTGCGATAAAACCAAACTTTGTCCGACTATCGAGGACCGTAAAAATTCGTTGATTTTATCACACCGTTCAAACGAATTCGGTGGAGGATAGCGAGTTAGCTACTCGCGAGTCAACTCACGAGTATGATCGCTCGATTAAATGCGAAAAAGAGAGAGAAACGAAACGTTTGCCGTGTCTTTTAATACGCGCCTTAATAAGGTCTCTCATGGCAGCATTTTAATTACACTCGTCGCTGCCGTCGTCATTGCGATATTCAAAGCGAGTCAGGCAACGACATAAAAAAGATGCGAGCAAAACCGTGGACGACAAGGAGCGTTGGAAATAATTTTACAAAATAAAGATAATATCGTAGACGGTAATGTCATTAACTCTTAACATTTTCAGCCATTGAGAATAGGGGAAGAATTTCCTTTTTTTCCCGCCCCCCAAGTATTATCCTTAAGATGCATGATCCGACGTGGGCACGACAGAGGGCGGCCGACAAAGAAACTGCTGAGAGAGAGAGAGAGAGAGAGAGAGAGAGAAAATGTTGCAAAAGAAAAAAGTTAAGAGAGGGCTAATTCAGATGAAGATCGTTAAAAGGGCTCGATTCTTTGTCCGTTTGTTCCGAATACCCTTTTCCCCCTTGTCTTTCCTCGTTGCCGTTTTACGATCTCTTACAAGATCGCCTCGAATTTTAATTAAAGTTCGGTTAAGCCACAAGACGTTTCTTTTCTCTTTACTTCAAGTACTCTTTCCTTTTCCTCGCTACTCATTCGTTTTCAGGGGCAGCGTGTCTCGAAGCTTGGGACCGGCGTTGCCGCCAGAATCGTCGGGCAACGGCACGTAAAATGGAATTAGGAGAAAAGGTCGAGATGCGAAGGCATCTACTTACGTACTCTCTCTCCTTTTTCTTTTTCTCATATTTTCTTACATTTTTACCTTGGATTTCGCCCAGGAAAGGAAATTTTTCCTTTATTCCATTTGTTTCTTTAACCCGATCTACATGGTTTTAATATTGCAATATATATTATTAAATTTTCTCTCTTACGGATAAAGGGGCTCTTATCGAGAGCTACTCGGAAACTTTGGATACGCGATTCTAAACTCTTGATCATTGTTCCAAAGTTCGTAACTGTAATCGTGAATTTGATTTGATTCGATTCATATTCCTAAGTACGTAGATATTTGCGATAACAAAGTTTCACGAGATGTTCTCGATTTTAAATAACGATAAAAAACGAGTTGCGTGCACGATGGACGAGTTTGACGAATAAAAGAGGACGATAAGGGCAAGGAGAAGGGCAAGGAGAAGAAAGCTGATCATCGAGGGATCGCAATCACCGACGGCAGAGCAGCTGAATAGAAGGAGACGAATAGTCGATAGGAGAGCTAGTCGAGATGAAAGATATTGCCCGAAGGTTGGTGAACTCTAGCGAGCTTCGAAGCATAGCTCTCTCACAGCAGAGTTTTATTTTACCAAGCCAAGGAAACGTTTGGCCAGTCGAACGTCTTTCTTTTCTTTTTCATTTCGATGAATGTTTCTATGAAACAACGACACGATCGAACCTACTTTCTTCCTTCTCCTTTATCGTTCGATTCGTCGATCGTCACGAACGATACAACACTTGTTAGGCGCGTGAATAATGGGACGAAAAAGGTGGCGAAGACAGGACACGAATGATCGGGCTAGAAAAGTTTCCGAGAGTTTTCGAGACAAAAATTCACGCGGGGCCAGAGGGAAGGAAAGAAAAAACAAAAAGAACGAGCGTATCTTAGGAGAAATCTTTCCGGGCCTTTTCCGATCATCGTTTATCTCGGATTTCTACTCACGGACTTGTTTCTTCCATTCGTTTCTGTCCGGAAATTTCTTTGAAAATCGGAAGGACGAAGGCGAGATCAAGAGGAAGAAAAGTTTGTTGGAACGGAAGAAACAGTTTGTACAGATTGAGAAGACGCGCTTTCTTTCGAGCTCATCCGGGATAATGTTTCGCTTCGACGGGCTTTTCGTAAAGACACTTTTGGCCCACCTGCCTTTATCGCCAAAGAGTAGTGTCGGCTCGAATTTTATTTCTGTTTTTCTTCCCTCCTCCCACCCCTAGCCCACCCCCCCCCCTCTCTCTCTCTCTCTCGTTTATCCGTTTCCTTGATAGTTTCCAAACGTTTCAAGCGTTTGAAGACGTTCTTGTAATAATCGAACCTAGAGCCGCTGAAACACGATCGTTTACTTTATAGTTATCTTTTTTTCATAGAGTTAGGAAAAGAAAGAAACGTGGAAGAGCGCATCGGCCGTCATCGAGAAACTTTACGAGGCCCGTTGAAAGCGTGGAAAATCTTGTCGACTTGTTCTTGCTCTGAAAGGAAATCGTAGTTTCGCGAGGAATTGTTCCAAGAAGATCTACGAGAGGAGTCGTCGTCCTACTTACTTTTCACATCCCAGAACGTATCGTTCGGGGCTACTTATCGGGGCTAGCCTTTCGATCCCCCCTTTCGCGATCTCCCTCGTTTTCTACGAAACTTTTTTCCGAACGATCGGCCGATATCGAATCGACGCGCGAGAAGGCACGCGCATTGAAACGCATTAGAAATTAATATAACGCGTACATTAGAAAACGATATAAAACACATATCGTTCTAAAATCTGTCAGCATTTCGATCGTCGCGTTCGAGAGCGCGATGCGAGCGTCAACTAGACAAATGGAACGCTAATGTCTCCTACCTTGTAATAATCAAAGTTTCTGTCTCATTAATTATTGCGCCAGGGTACATTTATCATAGCCTGGAAGGAGGAAACTGTCGTACGACGTAGCTCGTCCTAATTGAGCCGAATCGAGCGCAATTTTAATTTAAACAAATTATTACCCGCGAAATATTTATCGAATATTTAGTTTTTCTTACCAAAGGAAAAGACAGACGTCGAACTAATCGATCTATTTATCCTTTCTCGGATAAATTTTAAAGGCGCGTCATTTCCTGACGTCTGATCATGTAATATATTCATGACGTATAAGCGTATAATGTCGTTCGACGACGATACGCTTTTGTACGCTGTCGTTCTTGTTTGTTTGCATTTTTATCTTTCCCTTTCTTCCACTTTTCTCCTCATCGACGAGCGAGCAAAAACGGGGAAGGAGCGAAAAGCGAGAAAGATCGACGCGAATTCACGCCCGTCAGACTTTTATCGCGGCGAATTAATGCAAATGACGTATTTACTTCGATCAATAACAAGGAGAGTCGGCGAGCCGAGCGGCTTAAAGTCATTATAAGTTCGATAAAGTTCCTTTCCTATCCTATCCTATCCTCTATCCTTTCGGACTCCACGCAGGAACTGAATAATAATTCGAGATATCCTTCTCGGCGTTGCACCTCGGAGCTAGCTCACCTACCGAGTTGCACGGCCAACTTTTGCCCCGGGCGAAGCCCTTTGAATTTGCTCTATTTATCCTAGTCTTTATGCAAATCTCCTCTCTCCTCTTAATTCTTAGACGACGAGTTAGGCGTAGTAACCCGTAGGGGCATAATCGCCATTCGCAGCTTCGCAATTAGGTCGCGGTATTGGTTAAAAGTATTGGTGTAACATTCATAATAGGATCGATATCCGAGCCACGTCACCGATCTTCGATATGCCGATCGTCGAGCAGCGATACCCAGCGAATTCGTGGAATCGTTTAATCATCGACACTTTCAATTACCGTCCTCGATGGCTTTTAATAATCGTTGCCAGGAGGGGTTTCGTGCGACTCGATGGGCAACGATAAATCCCCAGTCGCTTATTCGAATCTAGCGGAAAATAGCGGATGCGCCGCTCGATCCTCCATAGAATCGAAAGATCGTAATATATCCCGTAGAAACGTCGACGTTGCGGCTCTTTCTCTTTCTCATTCTCTTTCTCTCGCTTCGACTCTCGTAGAAAAATACCCTTTTCGTTGAAAGAAAGGGAAGAAGATTTCGTTCCCGTCCACCTTGCCCTTCCACCCTTCGTTCCACCGACGATTCGTTTTCTTTCCTATTACAGGTTGAGAAAGGCGCGTCCTGAAAATCCTCAATAATAAAGAAGAAGAAGAAGAAGAAGAAGAGGAAGAGGAAGAAGAAGAAGAAGAAGCAGAAGAAGAAGAAGAAGAAGAGGAAGGAGTCGTAGACGTCACGAGTTGTCGGTTTTCACGGACGCGACGTGTCTGGTAGGCGTTCTTTTCCTTTCCTTCTTGCTCTCTCTCTCTCTCTCCCCCCCCCCCCCTCTTACCTTTTCGCATGGAATCGGAAGGAGGATATTTTTCTTTGACGTTGCGGGCCTGTGTCGCGAACGAGGACGCAGCTAGGACAGAGGGTGCGCTGGTTGCGCTAGTACAACGGCCCGTATCTAGGTCGTCGTGTCGCCGTGGCACCGTTTTATCCTCTCTCCCTCTCTCTCCCTCTCTCTCTCTCTCGGCACTCCTCTCAAAGCCGCGCGTTTACGAGCACACTCGGAAAATCTCCATCCGCAGGGTTGCAGGCGCATGCTCTTAAACCGAATTTCAATCGGTATGGATCCTCGTCACGTCCGATTTTGATGGTCCCGGCATCCTGCCGAGTCCCAGCGTCGTCTTAAAGTCGGAGAAGCAAAGCGATAAATCGACTAGGATATAGAAAAATAGAAAGGTCGAAAGTTTAAGAGCGTAATCGGGCAAACACGGTTGTATATCTCCGAGCGACAGTCTAAGGGAAAAGTCGCATGGCCGCTTCTCGATCGTTCGAGAAAGTTCTATGCAGTGGTATATGCGTTCCTTTTCACGATGGCAGGAAGCGCATAACGAACACCGAGGACTGCAATGGAGTTGAATCGATCGTTCAAATTCTTGGCGAAAGATTCCAAAAGGGAAAATCGACTGCAAACGAATCGAGAGAAACTTTTTCCTTCGGCAAATCGCGTCGGCCGCGTTAAACCTTCTCTAATGTTTCCCCTCGCAATACTTCCTTCTGCTCTTTGTTTTCCCTTGTCCTTTTATTTGTCCTCGGGGAAGCTTTGCAAGGAAAAGCTAGAAAATTTCTATTTCTTCCCCGACTTTGTTTTCAACGTCGAACTATTTATTATTACTTTCCTCCGTTTTTGCCTTCCATCGATATTTATCAAGGGACAAAGAAGCTACCGATACCTCGCGAAATCTTAGATGATCGTTAAATAGTTTCTCGTGCATACCCTCGATAGACGGATAGATCGATCGGTATTTGCGCTCGCGTACGAACTCGCGGTATTCCATGCGCTTATCGATCGATCGGCACTGCCTCCGTTCGATCGGTTCTAAGAACGCGCAATGACGTTGGTTTTACGGTTAAAACCGTACGGCTACGATCAGGAGCCAAGGCGAGACGTTACGTTCCTTACGTGCCCGAGCAGCACGGTATAGATTCGCGCGTAGCACGTTACGAGCGTATCATGCGTTCTACGCAACCTCCGATGGAATACACTACGTTTATATATATATATATATATATATATATATATATATATATATATATATATATCGTTTTGCATATTTTTTGGCGGGCTACGCGATCGATAATAACAATAATAATAATTTTGGAAGTATCGAATAGGTGCAAGTAGCAGGGGCGTGAATATGGTCAGACAGGCAACCGCTAATGCTCGGCCGTAGTTGGCAGAGCTCTCGTTGCCAGACGAATCCATACTCTTTTACGAGCAGCGCAGTTACCCCGAGTAGTTACGATCATTATACTCGGCCGTCGTTGGACTTTCTTCCTTCTGTCACGTGATCTGGCCTTTTTTCGCTCGGTCTTGCGTGTAAAAGCGATAAAACTGGAAGTAGCTTTCACGCGACGCAATGTGATATCGATCGTGTATATATTTTCAGAACCCATAGACCGGCTGTGTATTAAATATTTACCGAAAATGTTGACAAGTAGATGGGTAAACTAGCAAATTGTGTTATAGAAAGTGTACGAGTTCTCCATCTTGGCCAATGGCAGCTTGGATCAAGCTACGTAGAGCGATCTATTATCGAGAACAAACTTTCCTCCTCGTATTCGTTCGTCATTTAATATAGGCGGAAACCTCCGCAGAGAGGAGGAAAGAATTTACGAGATGCGAGTTTAGTCGATCGTCCTTTTTTATGTTTACGAGGACGAAAATAGAAAGATTCGAAAGGACGCTTTTATCGGGATCGGGAGTTCGTCGGTCCGTTAACGTTGCGACTATCTGAAAAGTCGGGGAAATAACAAAAGATTCGAGGACATTGTCGGGAACGTTGTCTCGTCGGAAGGAAGCCTGTTTACTTCTTTCAAAGGGTCCTATCGCGACTCGTCCATCTCGATGAATCGGTCGGTACTTTGGGGAGACGCTTTTTTGGCAGATGAAATAATGGGCAAAAGGTGTTACGATTCGATCCAATATCCGATAATATAGGGAAAAATAGTCCTTAAAGCGGGCTACCCGAGGAAAATGCGAACGTATGTAAAACGCGAGGTCGAGCTTACCGCGGTTAACGATTTTCCTCTATCGCGTTGGTATTCGTCGTTGCAAAATGCCGATGCATTTGCAATGCGAAAAAAGTGACGTTTCTTGGAGTCGTATTAAGTCATTAGCGCCGCGTCGCCGCGGCGCGTCGGTACGGCGACATTGTTCATTCATTTTTTTCTCTCCTCCATAGAGAATTTCTCTCCTCCGTAGTAGAATTGAGTTTTTCGATTCCGGCAGTTCCCTTACTTTTCTTTCGTTCGCGAAATATACGTTCTCGCGTCCATTATTATCGTCCAATGTACAAAGAAACAAAGTGTATATAGGCGAATGGAACGAGGCTGATGGGACAAGACCCTGTAAAAACATATTCTTAGCCCATTGAAAATTGATCAATGGCTTTCTTGTCGGCGTTAACGAGCAAAAATGTTCTTTAAAGGAGTTTTCTTTGCTCTCTTTTCCTTTTTTCTCTTTCTTTTTTTTGGTTCCTTTTTTTTTTTTTTTCTTTCGTAAAACGAATATCCACGAGGAAAAATAATGGATAGCCGCGTGGTTTGCGGATTTGAATGATTTTCGTCGTATCTCCGAAACGCGGAACGAAGGAAACGAACGATCGAGCGAGGAAAACGGTCTGCTGGGAATCGTAGAAAAGTTTTCGCGAGCTTTTTGGCAAAGCCAAGAGGAGACTATTTCGGGAACGTATTTTACGTGCATGTATTCCCGCTGGAAAACGTTTAGCGATGCACCAAGGACCTTCCCATCCTTCCTCGTTCCTTCTTTCGCAGCCCGTGCGGTCCGTTTAAGCGCTCTCTCGTGCAGGAAAATACGGTTTCTCTCTTTGCCTCGAAAGCTTTACCTATCCGTTGCCCACGGATTCAGAGTTTCTTCAAACTAATTTACTTGCGTAAAGGTAACACGAATCTCTATCTCAGAGTCTCTTTTCCCGAAGAGATTACTCTCTTACGTAAATACCTCCGAAATATCGAACCGATAATAATATTTTTGCATTATCGGAGAATTCGAGAAAGAACTTTGAAGTAAATTCATGAGAAAGAGATCGCGTTTTAATTTAAACCCAATAACATTTTCATCGTGTCTTAAGGATATTCTTTCTTCAAGAATACGATTAATTAAAATAGTGTATCTACGTAGATCCGGTTAATTTCGTTCGCAGTATTTTATTTGATAAACTCGTTGAAACGATTAAAAGTTGTGTACCTGTTGTGTAACGCGTTTCTTCGTATCCGATCGAAACAACCGCAACGATTTAGAGAACGGCGGAACAAAAGGATGCAGATGTATTCGTTGCTCGTGCTAGCTCGATTCGATCATAACTCTCGCGGCAACTTTCCTAATTCGGTTACGCATCTATCTACCTTTCGAATGTATCAGGAAACTACCCGACGACAAAGTTATTACTCGGCTTAACTACGTTACCGATCTACTCGATACTTTTTATATTTCGAATTCATCTTCGAGATTAGCGATTCCAAATTGGATATCTGTAGAGGGGGTGGGAGGCAGGCCCTAAAGATCGCGCGACGCGCGATTTAATTTAGGACCGGCCGGGCTAACTCGCCGGCTAACTCACCGGCTAACTCGCGATTGACTCTCCTTCGGGATAGCCCTTGGCATGGCGCTTAACCCAGAGATGTCGTTTTGAAAGGGCACACACGCAACCGAAAGACACACATCCTCGCTCGTTCGCTCGCTCGCTCTTTCCTTTCTACCATTGCTGCCTGGTATATTGATCCGCCTGGAGGTTTCCGCGCGCGCGGTAGCTTTTGTATTCCACCCTCGGCGCGTGTCCCTGCCTGTTTCGTGACCCCATCCTCTCCCTCGCCCTCCCCCCCCCCTCTCTCTCTCTCTTTCTCTCTCCGTACGAGCGGTTTAAGAAAATGCTGCTCTTCTTTCTCTTACTTACCGCAGAAAAGCAACAAATGGAAGAATATTTTCTCCAACCACACGGAATAGTTCTTACGGAGAATGACTCATTCCTCGTTCAATCGAAGAGAATCCGACCGTGGTAGAAGAGCCTGGTCGCTCTTGATCCAAGTAGCCATTAAAATAACAAGTAAGTTATCTTACCTTCTCGACTTAACGAAGCTCGACGTCCGTGGCTACGTGTTTCCCTTTAGAATGGAAAGAGCGACCGCATTCGTCGCAAAGGGCTATTACGGGAACAAACAAATCCACGCGTACCGTCCTGGCTAAGCGGCAACTCCGGCCCCTGGAGTTTCGATCGAAATAATCCAATTCCGAGGTAAAACCGTGGTGCAGTCGTAATAAATCATAAAGCCCGGTCGGACCATCGAAAAACGTTGCGAAGGAAAACCTTTTTTCTTCCCGTTTCCAGTATTAAGCGAGCGAGCGAGCGTTTACTTTAAAACGCAACGCCTGGATATTCCTGAATTACGTTCCGATGAAAAATATGACGGCAGAAAAGTAACGTTTTGCCGCTTTAACGATGCCAACGATGAAAATCAATATTGCACCTTGACATTATTCAAAATAACACCGTACCTACGAAGGAAAGTTTCATGGTGATTTTTTTTTCACAGAAAAGCGAAAGAAATCGCGAATAAAAATCGAACGGACGACGGATGTAATCGCGAAAAAGAGGCGAAAGAGAGCATCATCGTAGTCGCGATAGTCGCGTAGTCGCGGAGCACAATGTCAGGATATGGATAATGCAAAGAAAGAAAGAAAAATGAGACGGAAATGAGTTTGAAGCTGTGCACGCGAGTCCTCTCTCGGTCCTTCCTGAGTCTACATATAAATGTGACGAAGAAAACGATTCGCGCATTTAAGCGACGAAGAGAATCGTCGTCGAAGGACGTTGATCTTCTTTTCTTTTCTTTTCCTTTTCTTTTTTTTTCGTTTTTTTTCTAAAGAAGAAAAAACAGAGCCTCGTGCTAGCTCGTAATACGTGAGAACGAAACGAGATTTTCTCGGTTAATTATTTTAATCGAACGTTCGAACTTTGCACTAACGAGCGATACGAGCCTCGCACTACTTACGTCGTACTTTTCTCCTATTTATTGGCAAAAGTTTCAGTTTAGCAGGGGTAGGTGTTGGGGAGGGGGGGGGCTACGAAAAGAAAGTACGAAAAGAAAAAGGTCCTCGGCTAAGGGAGAAGATATTGAAACGAGTTTCAAGGCTATAAATCGTCTGGCTTCGGCCCTTCTTACCTCCCTTTTGCTCTTTCTCCTCTTTCGTCTCTTTCTCCTCGGCTTTTACAGTGTGCTACTTGGAAAAAATTAAAGAAGAAACTCGCGGCAGACCGCGAGTTCTTTCTTTTCTCCCTTTTTTCCTTTTTCCTCCCAAGCTCATCCATGCTCGTACACGCGTATATTCTATTAAGTGGCTTTCTCTCTAAAAGGACTGTTCTTTTTCTTTCACGAGGACGAACGATCGAGCTTTTAATTATCTAAAGAGCTTTCAAATTACCGAATGGTTGCCAACGAGAAAATTCATAGAACGCCCATTGTCCGTTGATTTTTTTTTAATTTTTCCTAGGTAACACTCTGAAAGTAAACAAAAAAAAAAAAAGAAAATAAAAAGAAAAGAAAATAACATATCATACGATACGATAGAAACGTGCAAATATCATGCGTCTCGTTTAAATACGCCCAAGTTGAACGAATTTCTGACGGGCCATGGAGAGAGACTCTTGGATGAACGAACGCACTAAATCGGATCCAATTACTTATTTCTGCTTCGAATAACGGGCATGCTTTCGCGTTCGACCTCCCGTGTAAATCGCGGTGGAAGGGGAAAATCAGGGAAAAGGAAACAGAGAAAAAGACGGAGAGAGAGAGAGAGAGAAGCGAGTCCGTGACACCGCCATAATTATTCCAATTAAGCCTCTCGAAGCTTCTGGGGTGCGATAGACGACAAAAGATACAATCAGTCAGACGTCAGTACGTCACCCGTGAGAAACATTAACAAAAGTCTCCTTTTACCCTGGAGTAATTCGTTTTCCTCCATCTCTCTCTCTCTCACTCTGCGCATATATTTTTATTTTTTCAGCCGAATAATAATGACAGTTTCGTTCGTGAGTAAAGAGAAGAGCTTGTCGCATTTATTATTAACGACTCGTCGTTTATAAGTTTAATCCCTCTGTCGTAATATCCGATAAAAGAATCTATAGGAAAGACATCAAAAGGAATCGGTGCAGAAAGCGTTATCATCGACGTTATAACAATTGTTCAAAGATATTTCGATCATTTCGAGTACTCAAAGATTATGTTTCTATATTATAGAGAAGAAAAAGAAGAAGAAATCTCTATGCGATCGTATAAAGTTGGTGGCGTTGAACGAAATTCGGTCGTACACAGAGCGAGCGAGCGAGCGAGAGAGAGAGAGAGAGAGAGAGAGAGAGAAAACGTATCGATTAATTATGTAAAACTCATACTCCAGAGACAAGCGTCTCTCATTTGCAGCCAAATCTCATCTTTCACGTGGCGAAGCTTCGATCTAAGCGCATTTGCCGCTCTTCCATCGGTACTATTATAAATTAGAATGGAGATGGAAAAGCGGCTAGTAGAGGCAGAGGAGGAATAAAGTTAACGCAACGTTTAATGCGATTCCGATAAAAGTCGTGTCTCTCGGCATTCGCCGTGATAATTAATAACACAGAGACAGGGCATTCTCGTGATTAATGAGTCCGCGTCTAAAACCAAAGCCAGAGCGCGAACTGGGCGAGAAGAAATATTTGCTTTGCGTTTTTGTTTGTTTTCTTTTTGTTCTATTTTTTTTTCTCCCCGCGTAGATCGTCATAGAGAGGATTTGATTGGAATACCGATCGAACGGACGGCGAGCGTCATTGGAGTTAAATTACAATGACAAATGCTACTTGGCGAAGCATCGGAGAGTTGGTGATAGTACCGGCTTTGATTCTGGCAGCTTTCCGAGAGTTTTATATCGAGCTATACCGATGGAGCACTCGAAATTGGTTGGTCAACAGGAAGGTATCGAGTCGCGTTATATCGTATCGCGGATAGAATACATTCTCTTGCTCGTTAAGCGATCCACGTCGGAAGGGTGGACGATGTTAATGAATAAGGACGAGTAGAGAGATCGGAATGTCGAGGAGATAAATCGAGTAGGATAGATGGGAGCACTCGTACTAGCCGCGGACGTCTAGCGCTCTCCTAGACTCCCGCTGCTCTCGAATAGGATTTCGTACTGTCTTGTACACGCGACCGAGCTTCCAACCTACATAAATCAATTACACGCGAGTGCATCCCACAGCGCGTTATCCCGACCACCCCGCGCAGCGATCCACGTGTACCTGCAAAACCCGAAACGAAGTTACGCGCTCGAACGCAGCTATTAATCTCTCGATTAATCGTAAAGCGATTAAAGCGACTTTGACGTTGATCGAGCGCTTGCTTACTCGCTTTAATAATTATTTACAAGTACTCGTTGTCTAACGATAAGACTTAACAATCCTTTCTTCGATATCCAACCGAGAGAATCCTTTAGTTTCAATCAATAACGTTTGATAAATGCACGATAACGCCTGCCATTTAAACGGAACGTATCATCGAAGTATCGCTTTCGGTAATTACATTTTACTTCCTATCCCTTCTCTCCTCTCTCACGCTGACGAGATATAGGAGGACGCAATGAACGCGGTCGCGTTGCCAAATGCATTAATCGATTATACTCACCTGCATTACCCTCTATTATCTCGCGCGAATACCGGCAAACTTGCGGCTTTGCTCGGATCCAATGATACCTATTAATTCGTTCTACGTTTTACATAAGGTTTTACACGCACCTAAATGACGTCCACGGCGAAATAATATCTACGCGTTGATTTCAATTTGTGCAAAATAATATTTATGCAAACTAACGCGGCTCGTTTCTTAAGGTTGTTAATTTCGCGTTTGAAAGAAAAAAAGAGAAAAGCAACTGTCCGCAAATTGTCCGCCGAGCGGTCTTACCGAGGCGATGCGTGCGTGTGCGCGCGTCCACTTTGAATCTTAATGGCTCCATTTGTATTCACAGCGAGGGAATGAATTTTTCAGTGCCAACGAGGGGACCCCGTTGGACGGTTCAAACTCGAAAATGACATATGTCTCGCGTCTCGCCTTAGAATGTCTAATCGCATTCGATTTTATAACCAAACCTTCTCCCTAACCCCCCCCCCCTTACCCTATTTTGCGCTGGAATAACGATCTCTTTGGAAGGCCGAAGAGAGCTCGCGCGCGTGAGTTTTGGAGGAGTTGGTACGGTAGGATCGTCGTGATTAATTATCTCGTACCTCGTCGTTTTTCGGAACGCGACTTGGAAAATCGTGGTGCCTTCGTTCGGACGCACACCGCTCTGTCCGCCACAGTCGAACCGTTCAATTATTCGCCGCAGGTTCGCACAAGCAAAACGATCCGAAAACCACGGCAGACGGGCCGATTACATTAATCGCTTAATCGCTCGTTTCGTTCCCTCTCTTCTCTTTCCTCTGCGAGTTCGTTAGACGGTATTTCGCGGTAGATAATCGATCGTTTTAGAATATCGATTGATCGGAACTCGATGCTGCTCGACATAGCGACATTTTATAGATAAACTCGACTAGGGACAAACTCTGGGATATTGCTCGTCGTAAACAAATAACTTGACTTTATTCGGCCGTCTCTTGAGTCTCGAGGTTCCTTCGTATTTTCTCCGGATATCGAGTGCAACGAACCGTCCGCAACACGCTCTCGTTCGATTGATCAATCAAAGAAAAAAAGCTAAAAAGAGTGAGAGAGAGAGGGAGTGACTTTTCCGTATTGTCACCCTTTCGCCTACGAATCTTCTCGTCTTCTCTACCTTCTTTGCACCATTATTCTTCTTAAAAGGTATATCCGAGAGGAAGCTACGTAATATCGTCTTATCGATTTACTTATTTTTAGACACTGCTCGAACCTCCGAGACCCTTAGGCTTTACTCTCTCTCTCTCTCTCTCTCTCTCTCTCTCTCTCTCTCTCTCTCTCTCTCTCAGACTCTCCCTCCCTCCCCTCCCTAAACTCCGAAGAAAAGTAAGAAAGCTGAAGCCAAGCGTTTACCACGGACTTCCGACCTACTTCTCGCACTTTTTCTCTCCTTTTACTCCATTCGCCATCACCGCCAATCCCGTCTCTCATCAATTTTTTTGTTTTTTTTTCTTTTTCCAGTAAAATCGACGGTTAACGATTCCACCGGTACGCTAAAGAATTTTCACGTAGGCCAACGCGGAATCTCTCGTGCAACTCATATACTGATCTAAGTTGCGAACAAACGAGAAATGCTAAAAAGATAAAAGACATTGATCGAATATTTCGTCGATCTGTTTGAAGGCATCAAGAGCGTAATTGGAGGAACTTTAATTAGCTACCGATCGCATTGGTTGCAACGATGAAAAGTTGACGCCAGAAGAATCCATTAACGATTCCGATATTCCGCTTTAAAAGGAGTAGGATCCAAAGAGAGAGGGAGGATCAGGTTTAGTAGGAATTTTCGTATTATCTCGCCGTAGTTGTCTTTTTTCTCCTATTCTTTTTTCATTCCCCATTTTCTCTCTCTCCCTCTCTCTCTCTCTCTCTCTCCGCTCTACCGATATATATAATTCGCGACCCAGCATATACGCGTGATCGGAAAAATGTACCCTTTCACGGCTGAATATACGCAGAGCGCTTTTTCACGTGAAATTTTTTTTTCTAAGCTACATCCATGGAGCCTCTGTGCGAGAGCGAGAAGCGATCGTTGGGCGCCTCTTCAAATCTTGCCGGAAAATAAATGAAGCCATAAAATGTGAAAATAAAAACGTTGGGAATGTATCGACTATTTCGAAAAGGAATTAACGCGAATGTCGAATCGTTACGTTGAAAGTAGGCAGACCGGTAAACTCGACGAGTAAAGAATGATCATCCTATGAGCGGTCGATCTTTTTTGTCGAAAGAACGAAAGAACCTTTGATGGAAGAAGAAAAAGGATAAAAGAGAAAATGGAAGTGATAAAAGCTCACCGTTGAAGATCAGAGCCGATGCGTCGATAAATCCAAGTTCTTGGGAAAAGGACGAGACGAAAGCGTTGCGAGATTGCATCGAAACTTTTTCCTTCGCTTTCGTCGCTCTTTCTTCGAGTTCTCTTCCAATTTCGAAACGATTTATCGGCCGATATTGGGAAAGGAAAATCACGAACCATCTGACGTGATTTTGGGGCGAAGCGACGCGCGAGCCCAAGTGGTATACGAGTCTCGTTAACTTCTTCTTTAGTCGCACAAAGCGGGCTCGAAGGAAGAGAAGTGCAATTGCGTTGGCCGATGTATTATTCTTCGGTACAATTTGTTTTCAAATCATTCGCGTAAACTCGAATGAACGTAAAGCCAATAGCCGTAAAGCCGATAGCGATTTTACCGAAAGAACATATCGCTGGCGATAGGATTAATCGAGATTTAGAATCGTACAGGTACCTCCCCTCCCCTCCCCAGCCTTTTTCTCATGTGGAGCCGATACGCGCGCACAACAACGCAAATACGTCGAACGTCGCGTCCGGCCAAATGGAACGGACGAGATCGCCAATTCGAGATAGAGAAGATTCGAACGAACGAACGAACGAAAAACTTTCTTCTCTCGTCTTTCTCGCGAATCGAGATATCAAGGACTTATCGGCTCTCAAAGCCGACGAAAGAGAATACGGATTTACGCACGAGATAGGGCTGTTCGTTCACCGTCCGTTACTCTATCGAAAATTTAAGATAGAAGATATTTTGCCCGCCGAATAAGCCAATAAGCTCAGCCGTCTCTCGTTCGCGCATGGCAAATTTTCGCGAGCGTACTTCATTATACGGGTGTTTACATTCGCTCGATTTACCGCATGAAAACACGTTTTCACGGTGCTCGTGCTTGCGCGCACGCGCTAAAGGGCAGAGAGAGAGAGAGAGAGAGAGACGATATGCAAGAGCCCGTTCGAGAGAGTTCGGTACGATCTGGAGATTGTGGGTCTTCGAACGCGACTTCCGAAAGCAATTTCCGGCTGTTCCCGTTTGCCATCGACGACTCATAATGATTTTCTAAACGATCGTCGTCTTATAAATATAATCAATGTCAATAATCCAATCTTTTTCTAATTATTACTCGTTCAACGTGTAACAATTTTATCTTCGTCGAGAAAAGAAAGAAAGAAAGAAAGAAAGAAAGAAGAATTGGTAATCGCAAGTTCGTTAGGACGAACAGTCATTGAATCACAACGGCACGTCGCCGTATTATGCGAATGTAACAGGCAACATAGAGTAGTCGCAAGGGTACTCTCCCCTCTAGAGACTAGAAACGAATCGCGATGGCTCGAAGGCAGACACGTGGAATAAATTGCTTGTTACCGGCAGCGATCCGTAACGAGGGGGCAGCGACGCAACCTCGACGATAAGCCGCATTTCACTTTTCCGCCGCCACCGCTTATGATTTTCTCACCAGAAGCGAAAGATATTCATTAGTCGAACTTACGCTCTCTTATTCCAATCGAAATGATTAATAGTAGCGAAGTAAAGCAAACCTTTCGCATTTTCTTTTGGCCAAAAAATCGATAGAACGAGCCTTAAGCTTTCTTTTATCTTTCAAATCGGGAAAAATAATTACAAAATGTGTCTCGACGTCGGCCGACATCGAGCCCCTACTTGCATTATTAATGAGACTCCTCTCGACTCTTCCTCTTTCCTTTCCATTCTCCCCCCCCCCCTCAGCCCCTTTTATCGCTCGCTTTCCTTCCTTTCCGTCTAAGCCATACCCTTGTCGTTCGCTCTTGTCGCTCTCGAGGCACCGTCGTCGCCGGTGATTCTAATGACATCTCGTCGACATCTTGGAATTTTATTATCCTTGCATCCACTTCGTTAGGCGCAACCACGCGAGGAAATGAAAACTAGCCCGGGCGGGGTAAATAGATGGGAAAAGAGGGAGAAGGAATTCGTTTCTATTCCCTTTTTCTCGATTTTACATTTGTACGTATCGAAAGATAGTAAGTATCGACTTTCGAGCCGAACATTTAGTACCTTTAAAGAGTGTTCAAATTAGTTTGAAAAACGTTTGATACGTCGGCGAGCTAGTAACGATATTCCGGGCAGCTAAATTATAGATTTTTCTTTAATTAGCCGAGTGCAGTAGATTTTTTAACCAAGACCTTAATCCACGACCGATTTTCAGTCTGTGCCAGGGACAACGTGGCTTTCTGCCAGAACTGAAATCACGAGATATAACCGTGATGCCGGAACAATTATTTTTATCTACAAATGTCATACCTGGTTAATGAAATTCTTACTATTATCACGCTTCTGTCTTCTATTCTCTTTCGGGGCGAAAAGCCGATTTTGTTCATCGATCGTAATAAAATTCATCGATGCTCTTGCGAAATAACGCGAGGCTTTCGAAAATAATGAGATTATTTCGAATTAATAGGCTCTACCGTTTGGCTCGTAGTACGGGGATAAAAGCTATCGTCCGAAAGGGTTGCGTCTAAAGGGTTCGGAACAATGGGGAGTCTTGACAACGTCTGTCGAAACTGACGGATAATAAACCTCATTTTCGAATATACGTTTTATATAATTAATTTGTCTTTCTCTTTTTTCCTTCCTATTTTCTTTTCTAATAGTAAACGTTAATTTGGACTTTTAATTC
Source organism: Vespa crabro (assembly GCF_910589235.1). Lineage (NCBI taxonomy): Eukaryota > Metazoa > Arthropoda > Insecta > Hymenoptera > Vespidae > Vespa > Vespa crabro. Next base: position 224,724 of record NC_060961.1, on the reverse strand, counting down.
GAATTGATAAATCCATAGGCAACAAGAATCGATAAGAACGGGCAAACTTACAAACTCGTAAGTTTAAACGTTATCCTCGAACGGGAAACAGCTTTTACATTTCAAGAATTTCGAGACTCGGAAATATTACGCGCAACTTCCATAGAATCCTCCATGCTACTTTGCCAAACTTGTTAATAAAATGATTTTATCAACGGGCTCGTTCTCCTAGGACGTATTTTTCACGAACGCGAAACAAACAATGAAATGCATCATTAATCGTACCTCCGGTTTACTCGATACTCTTCTTATCATTGTTTCTATCGCTTTGCACTAGACTCGTAATAAATCAGCAAAGTACTTGATAACTTTGAAGAATGGAAACGAAGAGAAACGTGGAACGTGCCTCATTATATCGAACTCTCTACGGGGATTCCTCTCGTTTGCGATGGGAAAGTCTATGCGAAAGGCAGAGGAAAGCTGTTTCAGAAAGTCATTATCGCTCGACACGAGCTTTCTTTTCGAAGAACCGATGCGGTTGCCACGACTGCGAAAATGATTATTCTTCAGCGAAATCTGCGAACCAGAGGAAAACGAGAGAGAGAGAGAGAGAGAGAGAGAGAGAGAGAGAGAGAGAAAGAGGAAGAAATATTCCCAACTTTAAAAGACCCGTTACCTTTTCGAGCTTTCGCTCCGGAGACTTTTATTGTTCGCGCACATTTTGCTCTTTTACTTTTGTTACCTATAAAGCGAAGAAAAGGTAAGGGAAAGAAAATAATAATAAAGAAGCAAGAGACGAGTTAAATGCAACGTTACGACGAAAGGTCTTGTACGCTTTTCGAAAGATTGGTAAATATTTTTATCGTAATTCGGTGTAGCAATAAGCGACGTTTGAAAGCCCAAGAAATAACGGATAAGACGAGAGAGAGAGAGAGAGAGAGAGAGATTTGACTGGTACATCGCTGACAGAACAATTTCATCGTAAGCCGAGAAGGACAGTCCGTAGTTGCAATCGATATCCACGTAATACTTGCGAGTACTCGAGTTCGGTCCGACGCCTCCGGATATTCCAACGACGAGCTTTCCAATCGAGAATTTGCTCTTGCTCTCTTTCCATCCATCCATCCATCTTCCTCTTTCTCCGTTACTTTGCCTCCTTATCCTTAGATACCGGAATGCTCGGACTTTCCAAGCAATTACGGTAGCTCTCCGATAAACTCTGCTGACTAGCTAGAGTTTCGCGTCGAGTCGACCTTTGACATTTCGGGAACAATGAAAAAATTTCATTTCCCTGAATAGACCAAATCGAGCAACCAATAGCAATTTTTTATTCAAGATCTCTTGCATCGTCGAACGATGATAGAAACACATGTATCTATGTATAAGGACGTTCCTGGATATAGCAAATGATATATTCACGAGTTGCTTTCAATCGAATTTCTTCGCGGAATATACGCGCAGCTCGATACTTTTCTTAACAAAAAAGATATTTCTTCGTCGCGGATAAGCGCAAAGAGGCGCCAAGTCGAGAGGGCAAAAGGAAGAAAAGGAATTTCTACCAGTGACGGCCCGGTGGACGATTCCCGATACTTTGGGGATAGAAAACTTGTAGTACCTCTTCTGGTACCTCTTCTGGTACCTCTTCTTCTGGATTGGAGAGAGTCGCGGAGAAAGAAAAAAGAAGCAGAAAAAGGAGCGAAGAAACGTCGAGAACGCAAAGTCGACACCAAGTTTCTCGATGGTCGTAAATCCAAACCTCTGTAGTATACGCTATGTGTGTAGTATATGCTTTTGTGTCCTTGATAAAAGAGACGAAAAAAATTTTTCTCAAAGGCCAACTTTCCTAGTACTCGTCTCTCAACGAAAAAACACAACAAATATTGGCTCGTACTCGGTTCGTATAATATTTGTATTTATTTTTTCTCCTTCCTTCTTCCTCGCGCCTTCGAGAGCAAACAGAGTCTTCTGGGAAATAAGGGAGGCGGGGGAGGGGCCGTTGTCGCTAGCAGCCGGCCGATTCTTACATTCGTACGAATACATCGGAGCAGGATATTTATATATATATATATATATATATATATATATATATATATATATATATATGCGAGTCGAGTCGCAACTTTAAATGGAATCGGTCGGAGTGCTGACCCATTTGTCTTTTTCTCTCCCTTCGTACTATTACGACGATATAGACGATATAGACGTACGTCGTGAAAGGCCAATTTCCTCTTCCTCCTATTTGTTTATCAGGCGTTACGGTAAATCGCGTTTGGCAAAAAACCCGGTTCCTCTGCGACAAGGTCGACTCGATTTTCGTCGTGCTCGCTATCTCGTATCGATGGTCGGTGCGTTCGGCAAACGAACGGGCAATTAACGGATGGTGCAATTAATCGATCGACGAACGAGGGAGCCCAGGAAGGATGGGAAAAAGAGAAAGTTGATTCTTCTCGTTGCAGCTATGATGGCAGCTTTAAACAACGTTCCAGGCCTATATCCTCGCGGAGAGAGAAGATAGCGCTCATCGTCGATGGAACGCGATATTGGAATATCGTAGAATAAAATGAGAGTAGAGTAACTAACAATGAAGGAGAAACGAACGCGGTTGGGTTCAGATTTATTTCAATATGTAACCGGCTTACTAAATGGCGAGCCAACAAAGAGAGAGAGAGAGAGAGAGAGAGAGAGAGAGAGAGAGAGTCCGATAGAACGGAACGAGCATCGACGTTTCAGAGTTGAATGGCATACGCGACACCGCTTATTACCGTTCGTCTCGTGACTTATTACCGGTCATGCTAATAACGGCTACGTCGAATTTATCGGCGCCGTGCGTTAACGCGATACGAATCCGAGCTCGATATAATCCATGGCAAAGGGAGCCTGGTCAACTGATTCGCTTCTTCTGTCAACACGCGTTTCATCTGCTATATGCCGTTTATTTAATCGGAAGATTATTATAGACGATCAAAAAGATCCATCGCAATGCTCGATCGCATCGTATCGAGCCGAGCCACCAACGAGAATTGCGAAACGATTGATAGAAAGCAACGGCCAAGAGGGACACTTAATACGGTTTTCACGAAGTACCCGTTCCGGTCGAAACGATAATCCCCAAAGAGAGTGAGAGAGAGAGAGAGAGGAGTTTGACGTCGAAGGGCAGTCGAGAAAGTAGGAAACGAGGTCTAAACGAGGTCGTGTAATTTCTTTTTTTTCCTGCGAACGTAACGTCTAGAGGCTGGTACGACGATTGTAAAGAAACGGCTCTTGTCGCGCGAGGTCGCGGACGAAATAAAAGGTGGAGTATCCACTTGTGGATTCGAACAATGCGGTAATGCTCTCGTTCGAAACCGAAACGCTTTGGCATCGAACGCGTAAGCCAAGAGCTTAGTTAGTCGGCTATTAGAATATCCCGTCAAACTCCGACGGCGCTAAACTGAAATCTTATCTACGTTGGAGAAAATTGTCACACATATCGTATTTTCCTTTCAGACGTGCAGCGGCTGATTTGTTCCTGCTTTCTAATGGCGACGGCGGTCCTTTCCTGCCGGCGAAGCGAATTTCAATGCAACAACGGCCATTGCGTCGCGTTGAACAAGGTTTGCAATGTCGTCGACGACTGCGGAGACGGAAGCGACGAAGTCCGTCAATGTTCGCGTGAGTAATACTTTCGACAGATCATCCTGGCTTAATATCGAAAATATGACCACCGTCTTTTCCTTCGTCCTTTCGTAAAATAAAACAAAAAGACGGTACATTATGCGAAGGTATCGATTTATGCTAACGCGCCCACGTCAATGCGAACGCTTTAATATTCATGCGTTCATCGATTTTCCAAGGGCGCACAAGTACCCCTTCGCGTTCCTTCATATTACGTTCGAGCGTTCATTTTCAAGAGTAAGATAGAAGGAACGTCGTCTAAAGCCTAAACCGGGAACTTTCCCGTTGTTTACGCAAACGATCGAACAAACGAAAGTAATCGGTTTGCGTATTTATCGGTAGACGACGTATATTTATCGTCTTCGTTTAACCACCTTCACTGGCAAGACAACAAGATTATACTTCCGCGAAAGGTGTAAAAGGTCTATCTTTTTAATGATTCTATCATATTCCCATCGGTCTTAATTTTACACCGTAAATTCGTAAATTCGCGGCTATACGATACCAAAGTTTCAATTTCGACGATAACGATAATGACAATGATAGTGATTATTAACGAATGGCAATTCGTGAATTTTGCTACGGAACTGCCGGATTTGCCGTTTTCGTCCGAATTAATGAGAATTCCATTAATGATTCGCGGCTTTGAACCGATATAAATTCCAACGGAACGAAATCGACGATCTTCTAGAAATTTACAGGAGCTTCTTTTTATTCGCTATTTATTACAAAGCCGCAATTGCCGCGAATGCATTTAATATCGGCAATAATGCTTTTACGTATCGCATTTCGATATTCCTCTACCTCCTCGCTCTTCCCCGATCGAAAGAAGAATTTCGGGTTTATTAAATACGGGACTAGCATGGATCTAGGGATTTCGATATAATGATGGCCTCGCGCGTTAAGATTTCCTTATTCGAGTAACTTGACCGAATGAGTTTTTCCATTTAACTTTGCCGTTTCTCATCCTGCTCGTTCCGTACAGATGCGATCGAACAAAGCGAATTCGTTCGTTAACATCGTTCTACCATTTACCGTAAATAATTCGAATCTGCAGGCCGTTGTGAAACGAGGTTCCACGCGATTTAACCTCCGCTCGCGGTTTCTGGACGAGCGACGCGTCCCTAATAGTAATGCACCGACGATGCTAATGGGATTGTTGTGCTCTCGCCTACGAAGTAGAAACTGTTGGCTGTCCGAAAGGACAGAATCGATTCGTCGAGCGAATAATATTTTTTGCGCCATATCTACGGCCATAATTAAGAAAAAAATGAATGTTACAAAAATCGTATTACAATAGTTTGGAGGGCTTTTCGAAGGAAAGAAAACTTGCGCAGCAGAAATATGACGAATTTTTTGTTCTCTATTGCTCGCGACGCTCTTAATCTCGTTCCACCTTTCTGGACCGGACCGTCCTAAGCACGGAATCGACCTATTTGTAAAAGACGATGGACGTTTTCTTTGCTCGAGTGCCCGTGTTATCGACAGATCGTGATAAAATGGCCCGGTTTGGCCGAGGCCATTCATCGTCTTTTCGTCTGTCTCTTGCCTTTTGCCTCGTATCTCCTCACCTTTTTATAACCATAGGCGCAACGTTAAACAATGTCTGTCGTTAACAATGCTCGATGCGCCAATATCCGTCGTTCGAAGGATTTCTAAAACTTTGCGAAACTTAATCTCCGATCTAAACTCAATCAACGTCCTTTTCGTCGTAAACGTAAACTCGTAGAAAGAGATTTTACTAATAATAATAGGTTAGCTGATAACAGGTACGTAGTATGTAAGGGAGTTTAGTAGCTTTAGAAATGAGGCAATATTCCCCGATGAAAAAGTTCATATAACCGAGACAGCTCTCTCTCTCTCTCTCTCTCTCTCTCTCTCTCTCGCGGTGGGTAATTTCTCGATAATGGCGGACATAATGGAACGCGAGGAAGGTGCCGGTACCGGTGGTAACGATCGTCATTTAGAAAACGTTTTCGCACGCTAGAGGACGCCTTGTAGGAAGGATTTCGAAGGAAAATTCATGAGTCGAGGGACCAAGAGTCCTAAGCAGCTCGCTTGCGATATAGAAAGCAGCAGGAGCGGGCAATAAAACGTGCCGGTGAAGTATATACATTCGAGTATAGCACTCGAGGCGAGACTTTCGAGGACCGAATGCAACGAATACGGCAAAGGCCGTCGGCAACGTCGCCCGTACCAGGCTTAATCCGCAGGCTTTCCCTAGGATGTTCGTTATGTTACACCCGAATGCGAAAGCGGATTGTTCCCCGAGTGGGAATACACGTCTGCAGTGTACCCTGCAATTAACTTAAATTATAGCAGAGATCTTACGTTACGTCGCGTAATCCAATTGGATCGAGTTTAGGGTCTTTTCGAAAAATCTACACGCCGCTAATATCTTCCTCGTTACGAGAGGCATTCGTCACGCTCGACTACGTTATTTGAATATTTCAGAAAGGTTCAGAAATTGTTTACGCGCTGCGACGCGCAGAGATAACGTCACGTTTTCCAGAGACATTGCCGGGGGCTAACCTTCGGATATTGCCGCAAACTTTATGCTACGCTGCCTGGAATATCATCCTCCGGCACTACGTACGTATGCTATATTTTAATCGCCGCGGCATTCGCTAACTTTCCAACGGACGGTTTACTCCAGTGCTTTAACAGAAATCTCAACCGGACGGTGTGTAACACGGTCAGCTTTCGTTACGGGAGCTAATGTCCGAACGGGACTCTACTCGAAAATGCGAAAGCTAAATACTATGCGATGATTCGCAAGTTGTTCTTGCACTGGGGACAAATGTACTTTCCGCATAAATTCGCCGTGAAATTTGGTCTATCCGTAATACGGTCTATCTGTTATGATCGAAGGGGGCAGGGGAGGGTGGGGTAATGGAGTACCGAGAGATTTTGCGGCCGATAGAGGTAAGATAAGAAAGAAAGAAAGAAAGAAAAAAAAAAGGCTCGCTTCGCGTTTTCCCTTCGATAAGGATAGCACTGGCATCCAACGGTTTCATCGACTCGATTAAATCGATCGCTTCCGACTCGTGGAACATCGCTCAAAAGAACTTGCTCGCTCGCCTCTGTCAGTGTCGTACTACTAGCTTCTGTGAGAAAGAAAAGGGAAAAGAAAAAAAGAGAAATAAGAGGAAAATGGTTCGTTCGCCTATGTTCCTTGGCTCACGTGTCTTTACAACGAATCGATCTTTTCCACGTTTAACGAAGCGTTATTTCGAGTCCAGCCAAAAAAGAGGAAAAACAAACAAACAAGCAAACAAACAAACAAACAAACAAAGAAAGAAAGAAACGGTCCCATTAATTAATATCTATCGCCAGTTGACATCGATTTCGAACGATCTTTATATTAGGACGAGTAGCGAACGTGTCCTAAAATACGTATCGTTTGTACATCGAGTTATATCAAAGTTTACATAAGATATATCGCGTTACTCGGTGCTGTGCGATGCGTGAAATTTAATACGGTCGGTTCTCGCACAGGGACTCTTTGGTTAGCTCGCTACGCGATCATAATGCTTTGCTCCAATGTTATTCGATATCGTTAACTAACTTTATAACGATACGAGTAAAATTGCGAACGATATCAATATTACGGGATGGTTGTAAAATAAAAGGTTTCCTCGAGTAAAATAAAACTATGGCTCGTACTTAATGAACGTTCTTTTATATCTTTTACATTTGCTGGTCTTGTCCATTAATTGAACGTAACGAGTTAAATCTCGTTCGAACCGTTGTCAAAAACTAATGGCTTTATGAAACTCAAACGGGAATACTTACTTACTGGGTACTTCAAAAGATACGAAAATTATTATCGGTTTTCAGTTTGAGCAGATCGGAGAAGTTGAAACCTACGGAAAAAGATAATTACACACACACACAGACACATGTATATAGTATATAGTCTAATAGTGTCGGCTCGATCGACGACCTAATGATACATTGTACTTACGAGGAGTGACTTGCGGCGACGCTTCTTTCTCGTCTTCCTGGCGATCGATTTTCTCGCAATTCACATCGACGGATTCCATATTTATATCTATATCGGGTATATTCGAAGCATTCGCACAATCGGACAATTCAAAGTTCCTCGAATTGTCGTCGTACATGGAAGGCTGGGCCGATTTCGAATCGTTTAAATCTAAAGGAAATAATTTAATTTTCACGATTTTGGAATATAACTATATGACAATTAGTCAATTATCAAAAGGAAAATATAAATTAGCCGAATACCTTTGATCATAAGCGCTTCGTTTAACATGAAGGATGTCGCACGACTCGCGTTCGTCTCATAATCGAAGTTATTCGAAGAAAGGAACGATTTCGAGGCGTCGAGTAGTACATTTTTGCGTTTCGTCAAAGACGTCACACCGTATTGCACTTTCTCGATCTTTGTGATTCGCGGATAGCGAGTGGACCTTTTCGACGTTTGCGACAATTCGATATCTATATGTTCACCGTCCTTTTCGTCGTTTCGAACAAATTTCATCCTTTTCGGCTGGCACAGATCGTTCGGAAATCGATTTTCCTCGTAATTAATAGCACATTCTTCTTCCGCGTCCACCGGCATCGTAGATCGTTTCTGTTCGTCTTTTCCTTTGAAGCTCGTCTGTTTGGCGATTGATTCCGCGTTGCTCGAAAAGGACGCTAACATTTTGCTCTGCGTCTTTTGCAAAGACGTTGCTACCGCAAAATTTTCCGTACTCTTTGGATCGCGCGTTCCCTTTTCCTTTATTTCATAGTCGAAGAAAAGGTTGTTCGTCGATCGTTTTCGATCGTCCATCGAAATAGAAATGGCAAGATCCTTGTTGCCCGTATCTTCGGCGGTAATATCGTCGCTTATACACATCTCCTCCAAGGCGATCGTGTTAACCGACATCGAATCTACGAAATATGAATTATTCTTATATAGCCTTTAGGGAGTTAAAAGTCGCGAAAGTTATAATATTATTAGGGCCAAAGTCCAATTACCGGAATCGACGGGTGGCATTTTTTTTCTTATCTCTAAATCTTGCCACTTGCGCGAATAATTTAATCGTACCCGTGACAAATTTATTTTCGGCGGTGGCATCTCCAACAGTTTCATCGCTCGTTCCTTCCTATCCTCCTCTTCTCGTCTTTGCAATGACTTTAACTACGACAGAAGGAAGAAAAAAAGAAAAAAATAACGCATGCCGCGAAATGAAAATTTGAATGCGGCTGGGATCGTGGAAAGACCTCTAGTTCCCTCGAATGCAGTTGCCGCTTGCAATGATCGATTTCGTTCCTCAGGTCAACCAATTTTCGCTCCAATTTCTCGTTATTTACCATCGCTTTAGCTAATTCTATTATTTTTAACCTCGTCCTTATTTCATCGATCTTCTTCTTTTGCTCGCATTTTATCTTCAACTCGTTCAACTTAAATTCCAATACCATTTTCTCGATGCAAACCTTCTTCAGCTCGGTCTCCCTTTCCTTTCGTTTCTTAGCCAACGGAAAATCCTCGTATTCGGTCTGTCATTGATAAAAAGGAGAAAGGGAAAGAAAATGAAATTAAGTACGCAAGAATACGATCGGTTGTTTACTTACGTGATAGGATTGCCAAGTTTTCTTGTATTCATCTAGAATCTCTCGATAACGTTGCATCTCGTACGACATTAATTTCGAACGATCGTCGGCATTCGCTTCGATCAGTTCGATCCTTTGTTTCGTTTCTCTCACATCTTCCCGCAATCTGACAACGGAGTCGTAAGAAATCCATCTAAGAACCCGTCCTTTTTTCCACTCTCGCGTTTATCACCGTTAGCGAGTATCAATGGCAAGTACCTACCTTCTTAAAGTAACGTTCGACATCGATATTACATCTTCCGCATCTTCTATCTTTTTCTTAAGCTCCTTTCTCTTCTCTAGCTTCATTAGAACGTTTCTTTTTATCTTCCTTATTTCAGCCTGAGTTTCTGCGAAAAGAATCGCTATCGTCGTTATATATTTCACCTAAGTTTTATGCGCCTGACTCGACGATCGGGGACGATAATGTGCTCTCTCGAAAGAAGTAAAATTATTTCTTACTGCCGTATGATTCTTTATAGGCGGCAATTTCCACGTGCAGGCAAGCTTCCAGAATTTCGACGAAGCGTGGATCGTCGTAAGGTATTCCTTCCTCGTCCATGGTACTTGTAATCTAGCCGAACGATTCGATTCAAGGATCGTATCATAACAAGGAGGATCGTACGAATCTTTCATTCATTACCTTATCGCGATTATTTCCTGTTGCCATTGTGTTTAGTTGTGTCATTCATCAGGACGCGAGCGACTACGACGAGCCATTAAGCGATTTGCGAAGAAAAAGAAAACCACCACCAGGACGAAAATAGAATTTAGGGAAAAAATTGCGATTTCTTTCGAATGCAGAATACGGTGGCATAAAATGTTGGATTGAATTTACCCGCTGGCTTTGCGCCTTTGTTCTCGCGTGGCGCAAATAAATGAGAAACGATCCTTCAATCTCAAGTTTTTAAGTACAACTTGAAACACGTAGTATCGCTCGCTCGGCTCCGTCGGTATCTCGAAATTCTCTTTGACGCGTTTTCTAACATTTCTTACCGACACCGTTGTTTACGCCCGACAATTATCGATATTTTTTTATTCCTACGCTTATGTCCTAAATTTTAACGTCGCCTCGAGTATTATCATTGTCCGATAATATTAACAAAGTGCACACACGAGATTATAAGGAGAATCTAAAAAGTACATAAAAGCGTCGAACTTGGAATATTTAAAAGGTAAAGGCGATTACGCAGTAAGCCTCCAGATTTAGCTCGCCTTTTCTCAGTTATTTTATCAATTTTATCGTACGCATCGTAGGAGAATGGGAGAGACGAGTACGGTAGCAACCGGCTACAAACGTAATCTCCCTTCGGTAGTACGAGTTCCGAGAGATAATCTCTTGCGGATGAGCGTATTATTCGCATTATTCGGCGCATTAAAAATTCTACAACATCTTTAAACTCTTTCTCCTGTGAACGCGCTTACTGCTACTATCGAGAATTATCGTACTCGCATAAAATAGCGTCAGTTTCAATTCCTTATGCGTAGAAATATATTCGCTCGTCCTCTCTCTCCCTCTCGAATGATCGTCTTTTTTTCGCGTATATAGGGGTTCATTCCTCATGACCCACATACCGAGCACGGAACGATACGTTGTAGATGGTTCTCGTTGACGGTAAAGATGGGGAAAGAGGGGGAGGCAAAAAGGGCAGAGTATAGAGAAAAAGTGTGGCGAAGGAATATCTCGCGAGCATCGTGGAGAGTCACGTGGGTGAGAACGAGCAACGAGAGGAAAGAAGAGCAAGGGTATATGGAGGATAAAGTAAAAGGTAAAAAAGGAAAAAAAGCAAATGTAAGGGGATGGCGAGCGAAGAGGAGAAAAAGAGAATGAGAGAGGCCTGTGGGCACTCGTCGGCCCCATTGAAAAGGATATTCGTTCGCTCTCACCGACGCTTTCTTCGTCAGGCTGTCTACGCACCGTTGAAAAGCAATGCCGAGGAGCAGCGCTCGACGTCCTTGTCATCCTCCTCCCTTCCTGCAAATTGCACGCGTCGCGATTGCGCCAAAGCAAACGTTACCATTTCCAGTTGTTGTTCGCTGGTAGGAAACGAAAAGAAATACCAAAAGAAAAAGTTTTACGCAAGCCTTTCCTTCCATTCACCTTTGGCTATTACGACCAAGCTTCTATTTAAAGTCGAGCTAGATGAATTTACTCGTACACACAGCAGTAGTACTTTTAGTACTTTTGCTGTACCATTATCGTGTTACGTTACTCGGTTCTATCGGAAACATAACGATTTAAATTGTAGGATACCACTTCGAAAATTCGTTCGTTCGTTCGTTCGTTCGTTCGTTCGTTCGTTCGTTCGTTATAATCGCATCCGCATTTATGCGAGTTTCTTGGTTTCGCGCGACATTTTAACTACATTTTAATCGCTTCGGACGAAACGTTTACAACGAAGGAAAGAAACGTGTATACGGTACCGTTCAAACACGGTGTAAATAACGAGTGTCGCTCTGTCCAAAAGATAAGAAATAAAAGTCAATGTACTTTTATAGAAGGAAACAGGATGATGTAACGCTTCTGAGTCATTATCTTCCTTCTCTATCTTCGTTTCTGCGATAAATTTCAAAAACCAACGACCGCGCACTGTAAATTCTTAAATAAATAAACCTTCAAGGTAACCCACGTGAATGCCATTTCCATCGGCAAATACCTACCCTTTAACTGTCCCGTACATACGGAGTAACCTTTTTGCGTTCATCGATGGTGTTCCTTTCAGTATGGGAGTGCGCGCGTCGCTTTACGTCGAATATTTATCGGTGAAAGCTCTCGTAGAAAATTATTTATAGTAGGGCTTCAAGATGAAACGGCAATGGACTAAAATGTACTACAAGTTGAACAGAAATATTCCATTCCGTTTGTCCATTTTGAATTGGCCTCAATTAATCGATCAGGCCCCACGTTAACGATAACGTGGAGCTTCCATTTCTCGCATCCTGAAATACCTATACGAGTGCCATATTTCATTTTTATACTTTTATAACCTTCGCGTTTCGAGCCTTTACAAATAGTCGATTCGAGTCGATCCACTCGCAGTACATATGCATACATGCCGCGTTCGTACGTAGATAGGAATATATGTAGATGCATAGACGCGTAGCTTTTTTTCCAAATACGGACAAAGCAGGATCGATACGTTTAGTCGCAAGCGACGACGAGGAGCCTGCGGCGAGCAATAAAAATCCTTCGCTCGGACGTATCCTGTTGTTCCTCGAGCCGCGGCACGAGAGAGAGAGAGAGAGAGAGAGAGAGCGAGTCGAAAGGAGGGAAGAAGCAAATAACCCAGAGACAACACGAAGGAAAGACATGACTTACGGCAGTAACGACGATTCTCGAATGCTACCGACTACACCCGTCGGAATTTGTCTTTTCTCTCTCTCTCTCTCTCTGCTTCTCCCTCCCTTTTGTGAGTTTCGTTTTCCACATTTACACGCCCTCGGCGACGCGTCAGAGACATAACCGCTACGACTTTCAACACAAAAGAGCCTATCCACTCTGAAATCTTCATTGCATGGACTTTCTGCAGCACGAATACGTTATTGAGCCTTTATTTATGCTAAATATTAAAAAGAGAGAAAATGCAAATATCGGACAGATAAATAAAATGTGATACCCCGAGCGTTATCGCTCCTTACCTTTTCGAAATCTTAACGTTTGAACGAACTTGCGAGTGGTGGACACCGGCCATTAGTCAAGCACATCGAACCGTCTCTCTTGAAACGCAAACTCTCCGTCTACGGCGATCCATATCTCTCATGATTCAATGAGACGGACATTTACGATTTATTACGCATTTCTCGTCTATCCTTTGAGAAATATCCCTTAAGAATAGTACGAGGAGCTCGAAATTTTCAAGATTTATCGTAGAAGATGCACTCGACCGCACGATCGCAAGTAAATTTGTTACAATCGTTCGTTAGTATCGTACCTCATACACTCCCGTAGGATCATTATTCCGAGCGTGCTTGGAAGGACGCTCGAACGAACGTTACGGTTGATTAGAGAGGCAGAATCGATCGATCGATCGATCGATCGATAGATAGTTGAAATTGGAAAGGCGATCGTAGATAGGAACGATAGATTCGATGGAACGGCCAGTAGCCGATTAACAAAGCCTACTTCTAATTAGGAGTCAGAATTAGCTCGTTGATTAGAAATACCCCATTGTGAGCTGTTGTCCGTTCAAACCGTGTCCTCGCGATTCGTGCCCAGCATAGTTTTCACTACGCAAGTACTGGTAGAGCTACCTGATACTCGTCGTGGCTCGTTTTATTTTCTCAAATATTCTCTTTGATAAATCGATCACTTCTTTGGAACGAGATGTTTCGAAGCTCGAGTGATCTAAGCGATCGGTTTTTGTGTACTCGTCGACGAGGGAAGGAAGTCGTCTTTCAAAATGCGTCGTAGAAAGGTCTATTTTCAAAACGCGTCGGCTATGAACCTGCGAAGTCCCTCAACGACGCGACGCGACGCGATCGTAGGAGTACGATGGCCGAAGCCAAAGCAACTCGATCATCGAGAATGTGTGTTTCTCTCTCTATTCGTCTGGCATCCTGTGAAAAGCCGAACCGCAGATTACATCGATCGCGAACAAAACGTGAATTCTCTTGGCTATGCTGCCACGCGCACGCTCTCCAACTCTAAGGGCTATTAGCTTAATCGTGCTCGATCGGCGATCCCTAACACCTAGTGCGAATCGATCGCATCGATCTTCAACCATTGATAAAGTAAAATTCTCAAGCTCGGCATAACTGAATAAACCGACGGATTAATCGGTTCGTTCTTTCCGTCGGAAAAGAAAAGAAACTATAATATACGTATAATGGACGAAAAGTATACCCTCGAGCACAGCCGTATCCAATCTTACAGAGTGCCGGAATAAAGTTACCAATGCGTTTACTTACGTTATAAATTCATTGGGTAGTCGATACGAAAGCCTTCGTACAAAGTCGATGCAAAATTCAATTCAATTCGATAGAGACAAGTAATCCTATCGAGCGAGAGCAAAAATTTCAATCTTTTTTTTTTTCATTTCTAATCAGTTTAAACGTATAAATAACGCCGGCCACTCACCGGAGGAAATTTTTATTTCGACGTTAACGAAATAATAATATAATTTCTCCTAATGGGTGCCGATCTAACGTCGACGTTGAAGTTGAGATCCTTTTTGTTTCAGCCTGCAACAAAACGTACTTTGGCGACGTAGGAAAGACTTACGGTTTGGAATTGCATCGGCCGAAGGAAGACAAGGTGCCTTACATTTGCAAGCTTACCTTTACCGCGCCCGGCGGCGATCTCGGTGATATCATACAGGTAATGAATTGACCGATATCAAACGTAAGATCGATCGTATTCAGCTCGTTCACGGATGGTATACCGACGAGAAAATGGAGAGCGTTAGAGGGCGAAGCGTCGATTTAAGATAATTCCTGATAGGTTAGGTACATACCTAAATGAAAGGACAAACTTTCGCGTTTGTTAAAGCAAGCGTATCAAAGTACCGCAACTATTCGAGTACGCTACGGTGCATAACTCACGTTCGCGTCAGCGAATTCGCTTCGTCGATCGAAATTGAGCGTTAGCCAATGAAGCAACGTCGTGCTAGAATAAACGTACTTTTATATATTAGGTGGTAATCAAATTTAAGGAATTTTTTAATAACCAGTAGAATCGCGTATACCTTATCATTGAAATTTCCTATTTCTTACGTTCTCGCAGCTCAACTTTGACAGCTTCACCCTTGGCAAATTCGTTTCGTTCACCGCGGAAGGATGTCCAGACGGATCTTTGCAAATCTCCGAAGTGGAACGTCCCGATGTAGGAGGACTTTGGTGTGGTACGACGAGGGATCCAGCCATTTACTACAGCGAAACGTCCAGCGTCTCCATAACTCTGAAACTTCTACGACTCAGCAAGGATCAGAAGGCATTCAATTTCGATTTTCGGATGGCGTACAAGATGATCAGAAAATCCGACGCCGTTGTGCGCTACGGGAATCCTTTCGTAGGTACGTGAAATGAAACTCTAAATATTCTAAGCCCTTCCGCTCTTCCTCCTATTTTCTACGTCCAATTCAGCCATCTGATTGAAAAAAGGATAACTCATTTTCGAATAAACTCTGTTTCTCAAATATTGAAATTATTTAAATAAAATTGCCTTCGTAATCGCGATCGTAACGATTAAAATGACCTAACTTTCTAAATGGGGATAACATTAAAGGAATTACATTAAAATGGCTATACCATGTGGTCAGGAATGACGCAAGTAACGACGATGACGACGAGGACGACGACGACGACGACGACGACGACGATGACGACGACGACGACGTCGAGGATGACGTCGACGACTACGACGACTGCGGTGAATACCGAGGACAAGCCGACCGTCGAATATACTAATACTTCGATGGCTATGCTTATGGTCGAGCAACATCCGGTAACACCAACGAAATCAACCTCGGAACAATATCTCGGTGATCTCATCTCTGGAACTTACTGCTCGAGAATATTCAGCGATTGCGACCAGAAGAAGTGCAGACTGCAATCCCCAAACTTTCCTGGACTTTATCCTCGTAATCTCACCTGTTACTACGCGGTAAGTCCATCTAAAGCTCAACCGAGAGAGCGAGCGAGAGAAGCTCGACATGAAATATTCCTATCGGGATAAAACGTGTCCACCGGAAAGTAACATATACCTAACCCAGATAGGTATCTATCTGCCGAGTCCTTTGATACAGAAAACCGTAAAAGTTGGCATCGACTTGGTTGAACTTTTCGTTGGGTATCATAAGCGGGCAATTTCAAGTAATATTAGAAAGTAAACGAATGCTTTTCACACTTGCGATATCCAATCGCACCTACGTACATCCAGGCGGATGTAATTCTTGATTCGTCGCACGTTCCCATGCAACCACGACAAAAGCTCTTTTACATTGAACAAAGAGCGAGTGTTCTAGATTACGCGATAAAATATAGCTAGAATTCTCAAGTGGTAGATTTGCATTCGCTTCATTGGAACGTTTTTCGTTGTTGGGCAGGTAAGGCAGCACGAGGTACCGCCGGGGAAATACGCGTTAATTTCGGTCGGACAGCCAAGAGGTCAATTGGTTGCCGTAAGATCTAGACCAGCGACGCAAGGCGAGTCACCGCCACGCGAGCTCCATCTCTGGCAAGATTGCGACGTCATACAGGTACGTAAAACGGAGCCGCGAAAATTGGATTAAACGTTATAAATTCGTGGAAGGAGTTGATACTCTCGTGGAATCAACATGAAAGTGGAAGCGGAGATGGAGAACGATACTACGTGACCGTCCTACGGAGAAGGAAGGAACGCTCTACTTTACATAGGAATCCTCCTTTTTCAAATCCCTAATTTCTTTTTCTTACCTCGCTCCAAAAGGAAATAAAACCATTTTATACGCCTAACGTACAGACGGTTTCTTCCTAAGGAAACAATGTTTTATGAAAAAAAAAAAAACAAAAAAAAAGAAAATGAAAAATAATAAAAAGTGTGCGAGACACATATACGGTACGGGGAAGGAAAAATTGTACGGCTCTAGGGATCGCATCGTAGACGATGCGCGGATGCTGCAACGTCCCTTTCGATTTTCAAACAAACTCTTTTTCCTCGTAGAACTTATATCGACAGATAAGATACGGTGTATCAAGATGAGAATTTCATATTTGGCAGGATTACGTGACCGTCTACGACGGTTATACCACAAGGGATCCGGTGATACTAAAATTCTGCGGTGGCGGAGAACCAGTGCCCGAGGCAACGAGCAGCGGACCAGAAATTCTCGTGGAGTTCACGACGTCTCCTTACGGTACCTTTCTACATTCGACGCCGCAACGTTCCCTTCACGGATTCCAATTGGAAGTCCAGGTAGATTTATTAAGTAGGAAAAGAGAGATAGAGACAGAGATAGAGAGAGAGAGAGAGAGAGAGAGAGAGAGAGAGAGAGAGAGAAAAGAAAAAGTAACTTTTGAAAATGTACTCGTTTCCTATGACAGAGAGTACGTATTTCTCAGGTGAAATTTGTCGACGCCGATTCACCGACGTACGCGAAGAACAAGCGCTGCGAGTTTTGGTTGAAAGGTAATAGCGGAGGGGTGCTGGAGTCTCCCCGTCATTCTCTACCGAGAAACAGTAGCTGCCTCTATCATTTACGCGGCGCCGGACCCACTTTGCCCAGTCCCACGCCTCCGCGTCCTTTACCCAAATTCCCAGAGCAACGGCCCGGTACGGTATGGCGGAGACCGGCGCCGGTTCCACCGCAACCGCAGTTCCGCGTTTGGTTGTCGATTTTAAAGTTTCACGTTGGCATCACCGCTTCTGCCGGCACCGACGAGGATTGTTCGACGACTCTGATGGTTTGGGACGGAGAAATGATGCCTCTTGGGGAATGCAACGAAGCTTGGTAAGTGTTCAACGTTATCTCTAAATCTAGGTTCCAATTTAATAGATACAAAGCAGACTCGTATTTGTCCATTTTACTTTTCTAAACAAACACCGTAATTACATACGTATGTGTTCGCTTCATTGGAATCTCTTTAGCGAGAAGGAACGTCAAAGGTACATAGAGAGACTCGGAGAAGCGACCTCGCAAGTTGTCGCACGTCCCGCAAACAACACGACTCTCCTTGCCAGATATTGCAAGGACAAGGTTCCAAGAACTTGCGATCACGCGATTCTTCAAAACGTCAGCCGTCCTTGCTCCCTCGGAGAAAGCTTCGTATCATCCGGCAACAGCTTGACCATAGAGATGCGCATGATCGAGTCTACGGCTCTCAGGCAAGTCTATAATCATTATTTTTATACCGACGTTATTTTTCATACGTCGTAATACCGCGAAATGGTGCGCTCAACCGTTCCATGGAAGAGGGAGAGAGAAAGAGAGAGAATAAAAGTAACAAGGCACGAGGATGCATCACACGGTCTAGTTAATCTTTTCCACCGGAAAGCATCCCCGGCCCTATTTCATCGGCCAAGTCTTTTATCATAATAACGTGGCGTTCAACGTTTCTCTTTAAGGCCCGTCAACTTTCGAGCTCTCTACGAGTTCGTCGATCTCCATCAGGATGGCGAAGCTTACGGCAGTGGACCGTGCTCGCGTGCCTTTTACAGCCGAAATCGAGACACTTATCCAGATCGTAGATTTCAAGGACCTCGCGATATCTTTCTCTACGGTCGTGGTGGATCGAAAAATCTTAGGTAAGTTCTTTATTAGCAACGGTCAAAGAAATCGAAGAACTAATGCGCCAACACGATTTATCACGATATTAACGGCAACGAGTAGTAGTATATAGTAAAACTAGTAGCCGGTTTATCGACGCTTGCAAAACATATCCGTGGGTTCTAACCCAGAAGCTCATAAAATATCTCTTACGATCGCGATCTTGAAGATTTATGAGGGCCGTAAAACGAATCGCAGGTAGGACCACGAACGACCAATCCGCTTCTATCCGTATACCGTCTTTTCCGATTGCGTAGCTCAAGCTTTGCTTAGCTACGATAGCAAAAGCTTATCGTTTTCGTACGGCGCAGCAAATTCGATGAACGCGAACGCGCACCGGCTTTTCCTCTTTTAGAAGAAACAAGAACGGATTAAAGAAACTCTGTCAATATCGCCATAGTTAGGGAAATATAATGATTCGAATGGATAAGAAGGATCGATAAATGTGGCTCGATCAAAATCGCTTGGCTCGTTTAACTATTAACGTACATTCATGACGTCGGCGATGCTCCTCTCGTAATCTTCCTGCAGTTATCGATCCAAAGTCCGTTCCTTTGGGTAACCGATGAAGCATGTAAATTCGATTAAGTCGCTGAAAGTGCAGCCTGGAACGGATTTTGCAGTTGCGTGTACCGGTTCGAGGGTGAACACGACGAGGTCGTCAAGCTGAGGTTCAACAGACTTCTCAATGGAAACCGGACCTGTCGCAGCGTCTCCTCTTCCGATTTTAATCGTCTTCTTTGCATCGGATCCGATAACTTCTCCCTCAAAGTAAGTACAAACGCGTGCACGCTAACCTTCGCGAACCGGCTATAAGAGAGAGAGAGAGAGAGAGAGAGAGTAAAAAACAGAAAAGAAAAATTGTCTCGCGATCGATGCGCGACGGAGTACGCGATAGAAGAAAATACGAAGAAAAGAAGATATTCAAAAGACAAGAACCCGACGGATCGTATTCTCCTATTTATATCGACGAATAATATCCTGAATGGGACCGTGCTCGGTACGGAGTGCAGTGAAGCGGTTAAGATTTGTAATAACTAACGTCGAACTTGATCGACGGACGAACAAAGTTTCCCGATCTTCTCTCGGCCGTAAAATGGATAGAAGCATGACTACCGAATCTCATAAATGTTATCAAAGCGGAGTGAGCTTCAAAGAAGTTTTGGTACGAGGTTCGATAACAAAATCGATCTCTTTTCGATTGACATCTCGTCGTCGATAGATTCAAAAGAAAAATTGATATTCGATCATACGAGATCTCGATTTTCGAATAATCAGGGAGTTAATCCGCGTAACCACGTGCCAAGACGATAAAAACAAAGAGAGATTAGAGAGGATTTTTCCTATAACCCCGATCGTTTCGTCGTTTAATCGAACCATCTTACGAATATTACGTAATACGTAATAAGTATCTGACGCTCGCAGGTGCTCGATCTCCCATGGCCTAACGCACCGGCCGTTCAACGCGATTGCTTTTGCTCGAATCGTTCTCTCCCTATGAACATCAAGTCCAGCTCGAACATCGTCGAGGTACACCTGACGGTAACGTCTATGAACGCCCTGGACGACTACAACAACATCTTCTTCGAGGGTACTTGGGAGTTTGTCAAAACGTCGCCGTGTTTACAAAAGCGCAGAGTGAGAGGGCCTTCGGGGGTGATCAAATACAGATGGCCGCTCATCGACGAGGACGAGGTACCTACTTTTTCCTTACGTTTCACTCGAGCTATATAGTTCGATCGACACTTGAGCTTTATCATTATGCAAATGATTTTCAGAGAAACTGCGAGAAGCATCCTTGGCTGATCGACCCGGCTCCAGGACAATATCTCTATGTGAAAACGCACGGTTCGATCATGACGAATCGTATCAAGTGCGGGACGAAAAATCGTATAGTTTTGCACGCCGGAGGAAACATTCGTGCATCGGTATGTCCGAAACCGATGGAAGATTCTAGGGAACAGGTCGTAGAAATTTTCAGCGATGGCTGGTCCGTCGGTAGCCCTAATTTCATCCCGGTACCTGGCCGAGATCCCGTTAGAACGATCGCCGTGGAGTTTTTGATCAGCGAGCCGGAAGCTTACGGCGTCACGTGGCTCGAACTTACCAGAAGGTAATAACGTCGATAAACCTATCTACCTACTTTTACTTTTCATTTCTTGATTCTGTCTACGGCGTCGCATCGTATGCGATGAGAGAAAAATGTTTTTAATCGGTTTAGGCCGGCGACGACGTCTACGGCCGGACTACAAATGGCCCGGGACTGCGTCCAACGATGTCCGGAATTGGACGCGTGCATAAACGCTTCCCTTTGGTGCGACGGAGTATCCCATTGTCCTTCGGGCTACGACGAGGCTTTGAAGCATTGCTCGATGCTCCTTCGATTGCCACCTTTACATTTTGCCCTCGGAGTTTTGGCTATTCTAACGATCCTCGTAGTTATCTTCATCGTTATATGGCGAATTTGTCGGCAACGGACCAGTCGCTCGATATCTCAGCACCGATTGAAGAGCATATCTTCGGAGACGGCGATAATCGAGGGAAAAGAAGTGATCTGCTGACACAGCGACAGTTCTGTGCGATACGTCGAGGTCGACCGCGTTACCACCGTGTGACAATCGCCATCATTTTTCGCCAACGCCTCCTCCGCCATCTGTTTGATGTCAATGCCTTTGTCATCGTCGGTAAAGCTTTCAAGGAGTCTTCCTTCGGAACAGCTTATACGCTGTTTTTCCTTTTGAACGTACGACTCTTTGAACTGCCTCGGTGTGGCGTAACGCGCAGAACTCTATCTTGCTTTACGATTAACGAATTGAACGAACTGAGCGAACTGACTTTCAAAAGTAAACGACGACGACGACGACGACGACGACGACGACGACGACGACGACGGTCGACTGCTCGTTGGCTCGGATAGCGATCGAAACTCTTTGACAGAACGGATCTCGCGTATTTCTTTTTCCTCCGTGCGCAAAGGCTCGTGTCCCGTAAACGTTTAGATGTCTTCAAAGATACGACAAAATTGATGTACTCGAAGGAAGGAGGAAAGAATACCAAATGTATACCTCCCTCTCTGTCAACTTGGAACGAGATTCAAAGAGCATCGGGTTTCTCAAACTTTTACAACGTCGTTCCGGCTTGAGTAAACGTGAGATAGAGAGAGAGAGAGAGAGAGAGAGAGAAAGGTACGAACTTTAGACTAAAATCCTGTTTACGTTACACCACGGAGAACAAGCCGCGATGAATGACCGAACTGTTTTAACGAGGACAATAAGTAATAAAATCCTAGTAATATCGCACCGTTATGGTAGTATAGATTTTCGCGTATCTAGGACCTTACGAGTATCGATAACTTTTCGATATCGCCAATTGTTTCCTTCCTTGGTGTTTCCTACGATAACGAAATAAGAAAATGATCAGTTCTGAATTCAATTACAGATCCCATTCATTCTTTATTTAATACCTCAAAGGTTCATCGATACTCCCGTCTCGATCCTAGATACATATATTCGAAGAAGAAGTAATTCGAGAATGATCCGAGGCATCGAGCACTTGACTCGTTTAACGTAAAATTAAAGAGAAAAAGAAATCTAGCTGGCCCTTCGTCGATTCTGGAATAAAATGCAAAGAGAAAAAAAGAGAACTTAAGGGGATGAAAATGTACTTTGTCTAGGGATATCGACCAAACTACAAACTACAAAAAGTATCTATAAAAAAGTGTGTGTGTGTGAGAGAGAGAGAGAGAGAGAGAGAGAGAGAGCGAATTAATCTTATTCGATTACTAATCGATTTTAAGCGACGTGACTTTCGATTCGAGGGGCTGGACGATGCGGTTGGTAGAAATCGCGTAGTTTGAAATGATGTGATAAATATATACGATGCTGTTTTCCTCGAAGCTGTGCTTCGAAATTATTGTTACGTCCGATGATGCGACGTCGATGGAAAAAAAAAAAAAAAGAAAACAGCTAAATGAAGAATTTTTCGAAAATTCGAAAAAAATGGCATCGGCGTCGATGTCACGGCTTGTACACCATGTTCATAATTGTAAATAATTGATTATTGACCTATTTATATAACGGTTAAAAATGCTACACACGTGCACGCGTTTGCCTCCGTTCGCGAACATCGGCGTCGCGAATTATTTTATTTATTTCACTGGCAGATATTTGTAGCAATGCAACGCAACGCAACGGAGAACGGCACCGTGCCGCTTCACTACTAATCGATAAGTACTACGAATTTCGAGGTGAAGAGAGAAACGCGAATTCTTCGGGAGGGAAAAAGGAAAGACGCGCAAAAAGAAACAAAACAAAAAATACGATAAAGAGAAAACAAAACAGCGAATTCGAGCGAATGAGATAGCGGCTGCGATCGATTCGAAATTATCCGTCAAATATACAACATATATTATACGTATTTTCAGCTAGCCAAAATCACCGCCATTCTTTTCTTGATTAACTATAAGTAAAAGTTAATTGGCGAAGGGTCGCGTTACGACGCTAAGAAAGAAAAAAGAAAAAAAAACGACCCTCCACGACACGTTGAAAGAGGACAATCCTACGATATTGATCATTACTACTGGTCGGGTAGTAAGTATCGTTTTCGGCCAAAAGAAATCGGTACGCGCGCGCCTATTATTTTTTAAATCTTATACTTATAGCTTCTTCTTCTTCTTCTTCGTTTGGTTAAGCTAAATTCGTTAAACCCGCTAAAGATTAATTAACGAAACTTACGCAGATCTATCTATTTATTTTATCAATAACAATTCAGAGAACATAAGACTGATGGTATTTCGAGACATTTACTTCAACGTCAATGTGCATTTTTGTTTTTTTTTTTTCTTTTTTTTTCTATCGTGAAATATCAACGAAAATGTGATCCTCCAAACTGCCATTCGTACTCAACACGTATGTATGTACGTACAGAGAAATTTTTTTAGTAAAAATCCATCGATATTCAAACCGAGAAAAATCAATGGAGTCCATTTTTGTAATAATCAGCGATACGTGTTCTTCCGGTCCGAACGACGAACCTACGAAGAGTGCGAAAAATTTGCTCGGTAGGAAGAAGAACAAAAGAAAATGTTTTTAAATCGTTCAAAAAGAAAAAAAAGATTTTTTATTTCAAACGGTGAAACGTGTGTCGTGCGCCGACGATGTACTCGCATACCAACGTTGTTTACATGTTCTTTTCGAGACGTCGCGACGAACGAGCATAATTAACTAACGAAAAAACAGGGTCGCTCGAGCACGATAATTTGCGTGCACGCGCGCGTTATTATGCCTTTGTTCTTTCTATCGTACTTAGGAGCTTGAAAGCTCCGCATCGGCCGAAGAAAGCAGCACAAACCGTTCGATATACGAGTATGATGAGGTATTCCAATACCGTATTCCAACATCGGCCTTCTTGTGTTCTTATTCGCGACAATTGCAACGGGAGATATGATTTACATACTCGTTAATACTTACAGAAGGCACAAAATAATTTTAGAATAAGCATCGCATTGTCGGAAAGATATTTCGCTTTTTTGTCAAATTATCATCCGAGACAGACGCGAATAACGATATTTAGATTATGATTTGATCAAAGATAAGCATTATAGTTGAGGAGGATAATTTTTCGAAAACGATAATATCGAGTTCATTCGAGAACGTAACGTTCTTTGAAGTGGAACAAAAGAAGAAAAAAAAAATAGAGGGTGGGAGAGAGAGGCGAAAACGCGTCAACTTGTAAGTGGAGGGTCGTTCGCGAACTCGCTGAAGAACCTCGCGTGTATCGATCGTACACGAGCGCACAGCAACCCGAAACAACGAGGAACAACGGTCATTCGAGCGCAAAACTTGATGCGACGAGCGCTCTCGTCACTCGGTAACAAGGGAAACTTCGTTAGGACGTTCTTTTTACCCTTTCGCCTTCGGTCCCTCTTCCTTTTTCGATGCACTGCAACGCACATTGCAATGCATTTCGATTATACCTTATCGAGCGCGAACGATGCCACGTACGACACTCGATAATCATTTTTTCCAATTTCAATTCTATTATCACTTTTGTAATCCTGTCCTCTCGCTTTTTCATTGCTCCTCGACGAACTATTCGCCCCCCGATCCCGGGAGGATTCGGAAGGATTCGGGATTTCACGAAGCTCCTCTGTTGTAAATAGTTTTCTTCTAGTCCGTAAGAATTTTAAATGCTCTAGAAAAGCCGAGTGTAAGCCGCATAATACAAATATTAAATTATTATAATAATAATAACAACAATAAAATACAAATAAAAATGAAATAAAAATAATAATATTAAATAATGATAATACTAATAATACTAATAATAATAATAATAATAATAATAATAATAATAATAATAATCACGTAGACGAATAGTCGTTATTATCACGATGTGAACCATATCCAGAAACGCGTTTATTGTTGGATCGTTTAAATGTGGCAGCGAAGGAAAATGTTCTTTTGTCTCGCGTATCGACGAATGTTACGGTAATATCGGTAAACTGGCCGAGTGGAATCGAATGAGATATTGTTTTAGAAGATTTTTGCAACGATATAAATGAAACGTCACGTTTTTGGAAATAATCGATCGCACTTAGGTCGTTGATGTTTCAGGTCTGAAATAAAATGTCTTACTCGATATTCTCTCCTGAGAAAATCGAATAAAAGATGAACGAGTAGCTATACGATTAGCGCAAGTTCGTTTCGTTTTTGAAGACAAAAGTAGGAAATTATATGTACACATACATATGCATGTATATGTATGTATGTATATACGTACGAGCGTGTACATATGTATAGAGGATGAAAAAATGGACATCGTGCTACCGAGACGAATAGTAATGCGCGCGTTTCACAATTATAAATTGATTTATATTATCGTCTCTCTCTACCTTAATTTAATTTCGTAAATTCAGTTTAGAGCTCACCGACTGACTCTCTATTAAAGGTTTATATAGTCGCACAGAACTTTTATGGGTTCAAAGATCGTCTCTCAAAGACTGCCGAAAAACGCTTATTATTTCGAATCATCGATCTTACGCGAATCTTCGTGTCCGCTTATCGTAATTATGAATTTCTCTATCGACGTTAGCGACGATGTACAAAACACACGATTTGGCACAAATTCGATTAGTCCAATCGTTTTTGTTTTTTTTCCTATCTTTTTTTTTTTTTTCTTTTTACCAAGAACTTCAATTTTCACGTTAACCGAACTCGCCTTCTACGTTTGTATATATATGTTATCGAGCGTTTATGCTTATGTTAATCCTATAAACTATTCGTGCTAGGACGAGATACTTTGGAAAAGATTCGAAGGCGAATGACCTCGCCATTCCAAATCCAACGATTTGTCGTCTCGTTTGATAAATACTTGCATGTATCGCAAAATAATGAAATCATTTGATCGATTATATAAATGCCCATTTAATAAAGAAAAGGAAAGAATGAAAAGCATGTGAGTGTAAGTAAGAAAATAATCGACGGGCGTATTCGATCGTATTCTTGAACTTCTTCGGTATGGCACGAAGACAATTATTAAATATTATTCTAAGAAAGACCAAATTATACTCTCGAAACTTTCGCAGCAGTAATTTATATTATTATCTCTTAGCAGCGAAACGTATTGTTTTTAGTGCATGCTTGTGCACTGACAGTAAGGGAAAATTAGAAAAGTAAAAAAGTAAAACGAAAAAGGAAAAAACAAAAAAAAAGAGAAAAACAAGAAAAGAAAACAAAAAAGAAAATAAAACGAAATAAAAACACTCAAGCATGAAGGTCTCTTTCGATGGACGCTCGATTAGTACGGCGAAAATCAAGGTCAGCAAGAAACCTGACAATAAACTGACACGCATATATATACACACACACACACACACACATACATTTGCGATACTAAGCCACACGCAAGCACACACAGAGAGAGAGAGAGAGAGAGCAGCACTCCTCGTATGCACACACACACACACACACCACACACACGAATGTTTCTTAGCATATGTATGTATAACCTAGAAACGGGCTCGAGGATCAGGTGACACGATTCGCGCTGTTCGATCGTCATCGTACAGCGACGATGACGCCACCGTCTCGATCCTACGAATGATTCACAAATTTAATTTTCCCCATGATCCCAAAAGATAGGAATATTTCTTGGACTTTCTCGTTCAAAGAAGCGACATCGTACCACCTGATCTCGACGTACTCTACATACGACATATTGTACCACGATCATTCCTTCTATCGATAACAAAGAATTCTAACCGAGCAATCACTGAGCAGTTATATATAATGAAATTAGTAAATACACCAAAGACATGCTCGTATATGCATATACGTACAATGTGCATACACAGTTATTAATTATACCGTTACTAATTACCAATTCGTATATCGAATATGCGACATTTTTAATAAATTATTTTGAAGATTGCGTCTATCGTCTCTCACTCGCCAAACGCTCATGTCCCGACCGCCCTGCCGTCCGTTCTCGTTTCATCTTCAATTTTTCCATGGAAAAGAAAAGGAAAAAAAAAGGAAAAAAAAGGAAAGAAAAAAGGAAAAAAAAAGAAAAATATAACCTCCCTCTTTCGATCTAGTCTAAAATATTGAATCAAGTTAATTAAAACATTTACAAACGTTTGCTACATAACCTTCTCCTCATTTTTGTTATAATGTTAATCCAACGAGATACATCGAATGCGTCAGAGAGCAATGTTTTCAGTTAAGACAGTTCATTCAAGGTTAAGTACCTGAATGGTAGAATCGATATGTGAAATTGACTTTCACGACGTCGCGTCGGTACATCGACGTATCGACGATCGATACGAGTAACAACAACGTTCAGGGTTTCGTTCCTATGTAAATAAACAAGAGGATTTTTATTGTATCTCGTTTACTTACGATTAGAAATAATAATTTGAAATAGTAATTGCACAACTGTGAGCAATTCCGCTTTTCCCCCCACTCCACGCTAGCTACTACATTTCCTTCCGAGAATTCCTCTGACGTAGGATTGTATAACGGTTGTCTTCTTGCTTCGACGCGGTAGGTTAGTCATTATTTCGAGGTATTTTCTTCCCGTATGAATCGATTTTCCTTCATATTTGTGATTTACGTGCCAAAGCGATTCAATGGAAGTAACGCAGTAGACCCTCCAAAAGTGATTTACGCGTAGTATAAATGTATATTGAAGAAATTTACTTTGCTAGAGAGTGTTTAATAACATCATTGAGAGAAACGTGACGGTTAATCGTTGGGCGTTACCAAACATAGCTGCGTTTTTCTCCAAAGGAAGGGGACTTTAGTGGAAAGACCGACTCGTCTCCCTTTCTGCCTCTTATCAGGATTATTCTGACAAGTGTACAATACCGTTCGTTTCGACAGGATCATCCGTTTAACCGTTCATTTACCGTTATCTTTTTTTTTTGTCCTTTACCCGACAGATCATCCGCTGAACCGACCGCTTGAATCGAGGAAAGTCGGACAAAAAGAAACAGAACAAGATGAGCTACGGATATCAAGTGAGTGTATTCGTTCGTTGGATTTTCCAATTAATTTTCTCTTGCGTTTTTGCACCAGACGTATCATTTGTTTCTTTTTCTTTGAAATTAATCAACACGGATCAGCTCCGTCAATGGGCAAGAATTATACAGTTTTACATAGATGAAGAATAAAACATTTCACTCTGCCTTTATAATTCTTGATTTTATGCATGACATTGTTATTATAAAATATATCCAGCAGTTATATAAAATATATCTGTAACCGTTATCGAAGGGACCACCAGTGATCCAGTTTCCAGGACGTGGACCACCGCCGACGTCGTTTGGGGCTCCACCTGGTACACCCTCTGCCCCCGGTGCTCCGCCATATTCGCAAACCACTAACATAGGCTTTCCAAACGCAGCTCCAATTTCATTTGGCATGCCTCAACCCTATTCTCCATACGCTTCTTCACCTTATCCAGTGCAACCAAGTCATTCGAGTCCGGCTAATGTATCAAGCGCTATGAGTTCCTCTCAGTTCCCGCAACAGATGCCCTATCCTTCTTCTCAGCACCAACAAATGCCCTATCCTTCTTCTCAGCACCAACAAATGCCCTATCCTCCTCAGCAGCAACCGAATGTATATCCTTCTCAGGCAACGTCTTATCCGCCGTCTTCTTCTATGCCCGAATCTTCTTCTTATCGGCAACAACAACGAAATTCTGTTTACCCTAATCTTCCGCGTGAACAAAATGCACATTGCTTCGGAGATAGAAATTCGTCTTCTTTGTCGAATCCTAATATGCCATTGTCATCTAATTCAGCACCATACCCTGGTGGCAGCTATCACGGGGGGCAGGGGTTAGGAAATTCATACTCCCCTTATGGCGCTAATTCGCATTTGGCTTCCGGTCGTGTTGCCCCAGCCCCCCGGAGCTGCAATGCGAGTAAGGTGAGATTGATATTGTTTATCAGGATATGCGTGACAAATATAGGGTATAATGGATCAAATGACATTGAATGCAACGGCTTTTGCTCTTTCTTCTTTCTCATTTCATTTATCGTTGCATGGTACAAAGTTCTCTTATCCATGCGTATCTTTGTATTTCAGTTGTCACCCACGGTGGTACCTTATAATGGCTTTGACGCCAGAGCTGACGCGGAAGTTATAAGAAAGGCTATGAAAGGATTTGGTACGGATGAAAAGGCCATTATCAATGTTCTTGCCAATCGAAGTAACTTGCAGCGACAAGAAATTGCATCTCAATTTAAAACGCTTTATGGAAAAGTAAGTTAATATATAAATAATCTGAATATAATTTATGGTGATTTAACGTGCCTTATTTCTTAGGATATGATAAAGGATTTGAAATCGGAATTGTCTGGAAACTTTGAGAAATTAATTCTTGCTATGATGATGCCACTACCGCAATTCTATGCCAAAGAACTACACGATGCCATGTCTGGTATCGGTACGGACGAATGCGTGCTTATTGAAATATTATGTACAATGTCGAATCATGAAATACGTGTTATCAAAGAAGCTTACGAAGCTAGTAAGTTATTTCTTATAGTCATCTTCATACCTTCAATTGTGTTATTCCTTTGAGTATTCATCGAATATTAATATTAATTTCTAGTGTACTGTAGAAATTTAGAAGATGATTTAAGATCGGATACGTCTGGAAATTTCAAACGTTTAATGGTCTCATTGTGCTGTGCCAATAGAGATGAATCATTCGACGTAGACCCAGCTAGTGCAATGGAAGATGCAAAAGTTCTTCTACAAGCTGGTATGTGAACTTTTGCCAATATCAATGGATTAGAGTAAACATTGTTTTTTCTTCTTGAAATGATCAAACTAGAGTTTAAACGTGCCTTCGTTGCATATAGGCGAACTCCGATTTGGAACTGACGAATCGATGTTTAACGCGATCCTCGTTCAGAGAAATGTACCACAACTGAAACAAATTTTCCGAGAGTATGAAGGTATAACTGGTCATACTATAGAAACTGCTATAGAAAATGAATTTTCAGGGGACATTAAAAAAGGTCTCCTTGCTATTGGTACGTATTTTTAATAACCATTTATTTCATCATTCTTAAATATTCTTTTCTTTTTTTCTTTATATTTCTTTATATTTTTAATGACAACCTATGTATTATTATTATTATTCGAAATAGTAAAATGTGTGAACAACAGAGCTGCCTTTTTTGCCGAACAACTGTACAAAAGTATGAAAGGATTGGGAACGGACGACACTCGTCTCATCAGATTGGTCGTCACGCGTTCCGAGGTTGACATGGGAGAAATAAAAGAAGCCTTTAAGGAAGAGTATAATGAATCACTAGAGGATTTCATATCCGTTAGTAATCTTTTTAATTTTTTTCTTTTTTTTTTTTACGTATCTTACATAAAAATGTTTAATTTTTATTACTGTTGCAGGGTGATTGTTCTGGACATTACAAGAAATGTCTCTTAGCTCTTGTGTCCTAAATCTCCAATTCCATGGAAATAGATTAGTTAAACTTTTCGTATTTACCAATTACAAAGTTTCACAAATATATTTCGGCTTTCTCCAAATATTTATAATATTTGTACAAAATTGAAATGAACGTGATGTTCCTATGCGCATTAATCTATAAAAGAATACGAAAAGTGATAATATTCTTATACGTTAAAGTTACAAGCTATGCCAATTTTCCTAATGAATCTTTACAAAAAGTCATAGATCTTGCTTGTTTGTCGAATTGGATCTGTAATATTGATTATTAATATTTTATTTTTATAAAACTACTCGTGCGAAGAAGAAGAAAGAAATATCCTACGAACATTATTATTTTATATATACTTATACATATACGTATGCATATATTTTATATTTACATAATACGTGCAGGTATATTCTCTGTTTTATATATATATATATATATATATACATATAGCATTTACATAATATGTACGTTTATTATGTAAATGAATTGTAAAAGAAGACATATATTATAACAAATAAAAATGGCCTTAATATACGATGAAAGTTTCAATCGATGAAAATATATCAACAAGTGTATTAGATGCGAGAAAAGTCGTGGAAAATCGGGGAGAAAGAAGAATTAAAGGGAAAGAGAGAAAAGAAGGGGAGGTGTAGGAACGGAATAAAGATAGACGTGGAAGAAGTCGAAAGATTCTGGCGTCGCCACGATCGTCGATTACGAGGAGGTCCGGCAGTGCCGCACCGAGCCTCAAGCTATATCGAGCTGAGTCTCTTTCACCCATTCTCTCTCTCTCTCTCTCTCTCTCTCTCTCCCCCTCCCTCTGTGACTGTCCCTCACTCCATGTCTCTTTCTTTCTCCATCTATCTATCTATCTTCGATTCGGTCAAGATCGAAGGACGGAGCGGGCTCCTTATTTTTTTTTTCATCTTTCGAATCCTCCGGTAGGCGCCCTCTTATCTTCCTTCCTTCGCCGTTCGATGAACGCGGAAGCGAGCGTTAATTCTATCGTCTCTTCCGATCGTGATCTTTGAGCATCGAGCTTTTAGCACCGATAACGCCGGGAAAAGTTCGAAACCCTGGCCAGAAAAAGCGCGCTCGTCGAGCCACGCTCGACGCGGAAAAAGAAGAGGAAGTACGATCATGGGGAACGCAACTACAAAGAGACACTATTCCAAGAGCATCTCTCTAGCGAGCTCGTCCAAAAGACCACGTTGGGATGGACCAGGTAGACCCGTACATTTCAGCAAGCGATCAACGGACTCGTTCGTTCCATCAACTTTTCAAACTGGCTGATTGCTCGTGTCAATTGATATAACAGGACTAGAGTGGAAAGTTATAAAGAAAGTTGTTTTCTCTTCTTTATCTTTTCTTTCTTTTTTTCTTTCTTTCTTTTTTTTTTTTCTTTTTTGTGCCCGTGCAAGTAAATTTCCCATTCGTGGGCCTCAAGATTCGATCGGCTATTGTCTATTTATTTATCATGAAATCTTTCGAGGATCTAAAATTAACTAGCGTGATTCGAGGATGTTTATTTTAACGATGGGTAGCTATCCGTCTAACGCATGGGGCGAGTACGAATATATAAGGTCGACTTGACGTATCGCTTCGTATTCGATTATTGTGCAATCGTAGCTTTTGAAGAGCCATCAAGCACATACTAGAAATTCCAAGATTTAATGCCAATTTGGAATATTCTCAGGAAACGATAAGAAAGAAATAAAAGAATCGATTTACACAAGGTCGCTATAACGAGGCAAACGATTGAGGTCAGATAATCGTAACGAGAATAGCATTAGATCAGTATAGAAATCGATACGCGAGAACTATGCTGTAGGAGAGGATCGTAGACGGAACGTGTTGGTGTTCGATGTCGGTTTAGCTCCTCTCGCATAAGCTAGGCGGTGGTCTAGCGACCCTCGGCTTGCCAAACGTTTCACATTTTATTTTAGGAACGCCACGTGCAAACCTGTGTTAGAGATCGGCTATTCTACGCGACAAGCACGTAAGCATCGTTCTGGCATGCGCGGACGATCCTCCTTTTCTCTCCGAAACTTTGCATTAATTTTCAAACATTTTCATACTTTTCATTAATGAAGCGTTGGGTTCGACCACGTTTAGGGATCGCACGTTTAGATCCCATGAAAAATTTCTGTTCGTTAATCGTTAATTTATTATTACTTGATAGTTGTCAGTTGAAAATTATAGAATAAACGCACGTACGATTTATTGTCAGGATTGCCAGCACCTCCGGGCAAGCCAATTCTTATACCAGGAACGGACGATACGCAACCGGACGTCGTTGGAATACGTTGGGAACGATCGCCCAGTAACGGCGGATCGGCCATCGTAGGTTATTTGGTTGAACATCGGCGAATGGGTTCGGCTCATTGGGTGCGTAGCAAGCCCGGGCTCTGCACTTTTCCGGAACTAACGTTGAGCGGTCTTGAGCCAGGATGGCGTTACCAGTTCAGGGTCAGAGCACAGAACGCGGTGGGTCTGTCGGCTCCTAGCGAACTGTCGGATCCCTTGACGGTAACGTTGCAACGAGCCGCTGCGTCAGCCCCCCTGTTCGACCTCGAACTCGGCGATTTGATCGCCTTGGAGAACGAACAGGTGTGTTGCATTCTGTTAAAAGTAACTCCGTCCTTTGGAGGCATACAAATGTCCACGAACTTCTCCCCATGGAAAGTAAAATATATTTTTAGGCGGAATTCGTAGTGAGATTTACGGGAACTCCCTTGCCGAAGATTTCTTGGTTCAAGGACGGCTTTGAAATTTTTAGCAGTAGACGAACGAGGATCTTAACGGAAAATGGAAAAAGTGTATTACTTATTCATCAGACAGCTCTCAACGACGAGGGTGAAATCAAGTGTACCGCAACGAATAGAGCTGGCCACGTTAGTACCAAGGCCAGACTGATTCTCGAAGGTTAGTGGGTTATCGAAGGTGACGAATCAAGCTTTTGTAAGACGCGCTTTATGATTAAAAATGGGACGCATCGTGATTTATCTCGCATACTCTCAGCGTTTCCAAAGATACGACTACCGAGGCAGTACGAGGACGGTCTCCTTTTCGAACAGGACGAAACTATCAGATTGAAGGTATCTTTAGCTGGAAGACCACCACCTACGGTCGCTTGGTTTCACGATGGAGAACCTCTTTCTCAGGACACGCGGCATATATTCGAAACTATGGACGGAGAATCGGTTTTAAAAATACCAGACGCAAAGCGATTCGACAGAGGGGAGTACACGGTAAAGGCTAGAAACAAACTTGGCGAGGATTCATCCTCCTTTCTCGTTACCGTTACAGGTTGGTTTACGCTATGAAAAAAGTTGCTGGATCTTCTCTCAGGACTTTTCTCAAAGTTTTCCTATTGTTTTCCTCATAGATCGACCAGCTGCACCTGGAAAGGTAAACGTCACGATGACTTTGGGCAGATCCGTCACGCTATCTTGGAAAGAACCGGAGGACGATGGTGGTTGTAAGATCGGTACTTACATCGTCGAATATTATAGAGTAAGGAAACGGCCTGCGACTCGTTTAGTATTTACTCATTCTCTGTTTCCTCGTTTTTGAAATAATTCAACAATGACACACATACGTGCGATCTTAGATCGGTTGGGAGGTATGGTTGAAAGCAACCACGAGCCGTCAGACCGCAGCAACGCTGACCGAATTGCTCGAAGGCTCGGAATACAGATTTCGGGTAAAAGCCGAGAATCCATATGGGGTGAGCGATCCGAGCGAAGAAAGCGACATCATCTTCATTCCAGATTTAAATAAAGGGTAGGAACCGAACGAATCGAATGTCCGATAGGATGGTCGATCAGCGTTAAATCGATCATCGTTCGGGATCGTTTAACGAAAAACAATTGAAATAACGAAATTGTCGGGTGCGAATTAGGGCAACGTCGCCGCAATTAACTGGAAAGTCTCAGAGCCAAAGAGAGATCAGTCGGTCGCGTGGCGATAAACGCGAGGTTAGTTTCATCGAGCCAGCTCCGAGGAGCAGAAGCCTTACGAGAGAAGAAGCAGGGACAAACGGGCAATCTCCTTTCGGAGGACGATCCTCGTCGGCACAAAGATTGTCGATGGAAAGATCATCGAGAGTCGACAGTAGAGTCACCTTCGGTCCAGACACCACGATACACGTTGAAAGAACCGTACCGCCTGTACCACCGGCTAGATCGAGAGATCATTCCAAATACGAAAATCGATCGGAGAGTCGTACGATACGACAGGATGTTACCTCTGGGAAAATTAACAACGAATTGCAGGTATCGTCGATTACGATTGTTATCAAGATAAATAAATATATTTGATCGCGTCTGATTACTCGTAGTACGTGTCATCGCATTATTGATTATTATTTAGGAAGGCTCGGAGATTAAAAAAAGAGCAACGTCCCCGACAGTTTCAGTTGCCGTTGAAACGAAGAAAAGACCAACGTCACCGACGTCCTACGACAACATAGCGACGACGATCTCAGCATCGCCTAGGATCGATTCGATCGGTCGTCCTTCGTCACTGTCGAGAGAAAGAAGTTTGTCCCCCCTTTCGTTGTCTCTAACTCGAGAGAATCTCGAGGAAAAGAGTAATGGGTCGCGCTCCCCGCTTCTCCGGCCTATATCAATTTTGAAGAAGCAAAATGGTTTGACCGATGACGCCGATGCGATGCAATTGGCGGCATCGCCTAGAGAGAACAACGACATATTGCACGATAGTTCAGAATTCATGTTGGTCCTATATCCGAAGGATGAAGCCGAGAACAAGGATGATAATAAAGGATTGGATTTGACAGGTTAACATTTTTAACGGAATAAACCTGTTAATTCGAATAACATCGAAATCTTAATCTATTGAACCGTTTAACTTGATTTAACGGTTATCCCCGTATATACATTGGATATACATTGATGTGTTCTTTTAGGAGGAGGTACGACGGAGGTGTTAGAAGACGAGAAGGATTTGGTACCGCCGCCAATGTCTCTGTCTCTTCCCGAATTGTTCAGTAGAGAACACGAAGTGATAGAGATAATGCGCGAGGCGGTAAGCTCTACGGAAATGTTACACGAACGTGCCATGGAACGTTTCTATAAAGCCATGGAAGCTGCGAAAGAGTCGGAAAGCGCGAAGAGAAAGGAAGCATTGGAGAGAAAAACCGGAGAACTGGCTTCCATCGTGAGACAGGACTTGGAAATGGGAGGAGCTTGGAAAACCGTGAAAACGTCCTCGGCTCTTCGAAGAAAGCTATCCAATTCTGGTGATGGAGCAGTACAAAGTCTGATCTCCTCTTGGCAAGCTAAGAAAACTCGCAGAAGATTAAGCGAGGGTCAGGTCGAGGGGGTTTACAAACCTATGAAGCTTCTTTCGCCGTTGCTGTTACCGGACGTCGAGGCTAGATCCGATCCTAATCTACCTACCGTCGAAGAGACCATAACTGCAAGACCTTGGAGGAGGAGCAGCGACGAGGAGGGAGCTGAACGTCTGCGCAGATGGCACGAAACCAACGTGCCTTTGCTCGAGGAAACTTTGGTAGAGAAATCGATAGGCTTGGGAGTCGACTCGGGAGTTGATTCCACCAATCGGACGATTTCTCCGTTTCAAGAGGTGTGTCGATTTCAGAGTCTGTTTTATCGCTAATGTCGATAAAACAATACGGCGTGACTTTGAAACGAATCGACGAACTTTCGAACGAATGCTTTTCGCAAAGTCGTCGTGCTTTTTCAAAGTCATCCATAGTATAAAAAGTAACAAGGTATTTTTATTAATCTAATGTAACATCTGTGTGTGTCCATATATATGTATATATATATATATATATATATATATATATATATATATATATATATATAGGTCGCGTCGGATAAGCAAGATCAAAAGGACGAGCGAGTGCAGGAAGAGAAAGAGGAGGAGGAGGAGGAGGAGGAAAGTGTCGAGACGTCGGAAGAATCGTCCGAAGAAATGAGCAGCGCCGATAGCGAAGATTTGAAAAATTTGAAGCAAAGAATTTTGTCGAGACAAGTTATGGAAGAGGAAGATACGTATCATCCGAGAGGTAGACCAATCCCGCACTTCGATAGCTTTGACAAGCCACATTTTACCGAATACGGCTTCGAGGCTTCGATCGCGAATGATTCGACGGTTCCATCGATTTGGATTCAACCACCCTTGTCACCTACGAACGTTCAACCGAAGTCGATCCTGAAGAAACCCAAGGAAGATGGTAATCTACGAACGAACGAATTTGGCAAAGCCGTACCACCTGACAAACCGATAAGAAAAGTACCACCCGTTAGACAAGAGGAAGCGTCGAATCCGAGGGAACTTAATTTGGCTGATACTAGCGAGTATTACGATACGATGAAACCCGGCGTCATGTCGGAATCAGATACCGATAGCGTTTTATCGGCCGGAGAAGCGGCTAAGAATCGCAGAATACAAGCTAAAATGCGTTCGGCAACGCCCGAAGAGGAGACTTCGAACGAAGCCGACGTCGAAGCAAGAATGGCAGTCGTCAGTCATTACACCGAGATCGTACGTGAACATTCGTCGAGCCATAGTACGAGGATTCAGGAGGAGAGTACCTCGAGACGAGGCTCCTTCTCGGAGTATCGAAGAAACGAAGGACCGAGTAAGAACAAAGTATCCGATATTGTGACGAGCAAACAGATTCGAGGGAACGAAGAAGCATCGTCCGGTGGCGAAGCGATCGGTAGAAGAAAGAATAGCGTTGGATCGCGTGGCACGACCCCTTCTAGAGACACGAGGCTGGTCAAAGAGAGGAGAGAGAGCAGAGCTTCTTCGAGAACAAGATCGCCAAGTTCTAGATCGAGGAACGTTTCCGTCGAAAGAGGCACTAATTCGAGATCGTCTTCGAAAAGCCGAGTACGCGATCCGTCACGAGAAAGAAGCGATCGAGCAGGATCGAGGACAACGTCGGAGGAACGAGCATTCGCTAGAGAGAGATCCGTCGATCGAAGCTCACGAAATACAAAAGGTACCTCGAGATCGAGCTCGCGAGACAGGCAAAGGGCAACTACACCGGCCGAACTTAAGATCGAACGTTTGCAAAGGGCATTGGAGAGCAAAAAATACAGAGCTCAGAATAGAACTCGATCGGATATCGATAAATATTATCCGGACTCGTCTTCGACCGATCGTGCCAATGACAAACGTCTTGCGCTTCAAGCTCGGAAGACGGTAAAGTCTACGGTCAATTATATAACCGACCTGACGCTTCTGATGGCCGCCGTTTACGTTTATCTCTTCAAGAAGGAGACTATGGCGATACCCTTTATCGCCCTTCTTCTTTACAGGCGTATCCAAGAAGGCATTCGCGAGCGTATATCGGGACGTTGGTGGTCCTCCAAACGCAAGCACTGACCAATTAGAATGTTCGCGATATCGCGGATCGTAGGATCATTTCGTTTATTTCTTGGTAGGGGATGGATTGTTTATCCTATAAATCGAATGAAAGGTGGCGCGGTAGAAGAGTATTTTTTACGTACCTAATGGAGAGCTCCTTCGTATTAATCATTGTTTCTCTCTTTCTCTAATATGTCCGTCTAACAAATCTTTATTATCTTTCAGTTTACATCGCGCGAACGATAGTCTCTATTTTATACGCGTTAATCGGTCCTATTTCGCTCTCTAGTCCAACTTTCGACTTTGCGGTCGTTTAAAGGAACAGACGGAAGAGACGAACGCGTCATTTTGTCACGAAATTATATCTTATTTGTATGCTTTATGAGGAAATACCTAGGTAAGAGTATATAAAAATTATTACTACCTAAGAAAATATATGTAATTTATAAAACAAAAAGTCGTTTTATTATTACGACATTATATCTTTATCTTTCGCCGATGCCACGATCATCGTTGTTCATTCTTAATATTCTTATTGTCTATTTAAAATTTCAATAAACGTGTACGTACGTTACTTTCGTTATTTTCAACCAGCGCCAATCTTTTCGATCAAACGAATGTTCCTGGAAGGAAAATCTTTGATACGATGTAATTACTTTTTCTTTTCTCTTTTCTATCTGCCGAGCAGATAGAAAATTGTGCCGAGCAAGAGTCTATAAAAATCTCACGTCTTCTTAACTTCTTCCTTTTGGGTATCCAATAATTCGCCCGGTCATTCGCGTTGAGAACGAACTCCAATAGCGGCATGTCTGAACATTCTAAAATTGTTATGGACATTTGGGGATCCGAAATAATACTCCTACGTTGCCATTGGGTTGCGTCGCGACGAGAGTTGTTTCTTTTTCTTTTTTTTCTTTTTTTTTTTTTGCTACCAAAACGATCTCTCGGTCGGAACCGAATAATTTATATATTATAATTGGTTAGAAATAAAGGATAATAAATATTTCAAGCGATTGGCGTGTAATAATTATGTAGCAGCTATGGGCGACATGGAAAGGATTTTTGAAAGGACGTCTACGTAAACGGGCCGTCCCGTGATATGCATTTTCGAACGGGGAAAGTGCTAAAGCCCGGAGAGTAGGAGAGCGAAGCGATACGGATATAGGCAAAGTTTAAAGAGAAAAAGAAGGAAAATGTTGCGTTGATATTAGGGAAAGGAGGAAAGGCCGCGACCGCGCCGCCACTGGCAAGTTACATCAGAGAAATGCGGGATCCACGTACGGCGCATGTGCGCGTTTCGTTAAAACGACGAAGCCGAGAGTACTGTCTCCGATTTTAGATCGGAGCAGGGTCTCCTGCCGTTGAATTTCGTGGCGTGCTGCGTGTCTCGGGTCAGCAGACGTTCGGTGCAAGAGGAGAAGAAGAGAGACTACTGCTGTTGCTGTTGCTCTGCCGTTGCCGATGCTGCTAGTGGCGGTGGTGGTGCGCCGGTGGTTCGACTCGACCGAGAGACCGAGGACAGGTAGTTCCTCCGCGATAAACGAGTGATGTCAATGCGAGGACGAGCCGGTCCTCGTAACGCTCAACGTAATGACTCTAACAGGTAAGATCTGTAAAAGTTCTTTCTGATCTTTCTGACATTGCGCGACAAGAATATTGACGCTTCTTGCGCCAAGATAGTCGGAAAAATTCACTTGGATGTCACGCTTCGCCGGAATGCTTGGAATAATTTACAAAACACAAGCATATCTAATTTTACCCGGCAATGATCTATAGACGAATATCTGATTGTAAATAAATGCGAGCTTTTTCCGTTAAATCATACAGTATACCGGTAGCCAATGAAAATTTGCGAGAAAGACGAATAATCGTGAACGACGATCGCTATCGAAAGTTCGATGTATTTATTTACAGGCTCGGTTTGCGTGCCGTCGGTGTTCACGACTAAAATTCCGCGGCAGAGGATCGCGCAGCCGTGAAATTTCGGGAAAGAAAATCATCTTCTCGCGAAAGATACGGCCGTAAAATTTGGAGAACGTCTCGCTTTATTCTCTCTCTCTCCCCTTCTCTCTCTCTCTCTCTCTCCCCCCCCCCCTCTTCCTCTTTTTATCGTGCTTTCTCTCTACGTATCTATATTTATGCTACAGTTTTGCACGTAGATACTGCCACACGTAGACTATTTTGCGGACCACGTGAGTCTTAAAATATCAGGTAGTTCTCGAATAATGAATTTCCTCAAAGCAATACCGAGAGCGCATTATCTTTGGTCGATTCATCCGATCGTACGACAAACGCAAGAAATATCAAGAAGATTCTTGCGTAAAATGTTTTTCAATAATTGGCATTCTTTCTTTTTTTCCTTTTCAGATGGTACATCTAAAATCCAAATAGCACCACGATGGGAGGAGGAAGATCGAATCCTGGCGGTGCAAGGTCGCGCCGGCGAGGATATCGTCGTTCAATTGAAACTGAGATCTACGGACGATACGGACGATTTGCAACTGGAGTTGTAAGAGCCAATGTCTATTATATTCCAATGGTATCTCCTGCGATTACGCGTTATCGTTCATTCTGGACTATTGGCCCTAATTTCTAATGTAAAACCTTGAAACGTGCCAAGGATCAAACGCGGTTTATTTTTGTCCGTCGCGTGTTTAATTTTCGCAAAGAACGGAATTATATTCGTCGTACGATCCTAGAAACGACACTTTTGCATATATATACTATATACTTTTGCATATATACTATACATACTCGTATATTCGCGGTAGCGTTCCAATGCCAGGGTCGTAGATCTCGGCGGTATCTCCTTGCTCCGACACCGGGGGTATCGAGTTTTCCTCTAATTGCGCTAAATCCTAGTTTTGTCTAATTGCGAGACGGCAAAGAATTTCACTCCGGTATTCACTTTTCGTTTCGCCTATTTCTAGAACACAGAGTTATGATCTCATCCAGCCTCGTAGCTTAAATAAGACGAGAAGGGTGACCGGATGAACGATCGCCGCATCGCGTGCCTTCGATTTGGCCATCGAAGATTAGGTGGCGACGATCGGAAAAGTTGAATGAAAAGAATCTTGGTCCCTGACCATTCGCACGCGATCTCGCTGTGCGTCTTTCTCTCTCTCACTCTCTCATCGTGATCGGAGCATCGCGTCTCCGTGGAGGGAAAATTTAATGGTGATTCGATGATGTCATTTTATGTTTCTTTTCCTAATTTTTT
This sequence comes from Vespa crabro, assembly GCF_910589235.1. Taxonomy (NCBI): domain Eukaryota; kingdom Metazoa; phylum Arthropoda; class Insecta; order Hymenoptera; family Vespidae; genus Vespa; species Vespa crabro. The sequence continues at coordinate 183,680 of NC_060961.1, read as the reverse complement.
TCTTTGTTTTTCTTTTTATTTAGTCTCCCCCTCTATTCATTCTGACCGTCTATTTTTGTTACTTCATTCGTTCGCTTTTCCCTTTCTATCCGTTTGTCTGTATTTCTTTCTTCCTTTCTAATTGTAACCGTCCCACCATTATGTCGCTTTCGACTTGGCACGAGCTAAATTCGACCGAGCTCGAGATTTTCGCGAAATGACGGAAGAGGCGCTCTAAACCTATTCGTCTAGTCTCCTACTCTAGTCTATATAATCAAAAAGGAAGCAATCGTGGAGGTGGAAAATCGGGTAGAGACTATCCGCGGCTGCCAACTCGCTATCAGTCTTTCGAGGGAGCGTCGCGACGATCGACGAGCGTCGAGCGGAATAAGGAAAATCGTTAATACACCCTTCGATAATCTAAATTAACGTTGTCGTCGATATTTAACGACTTACGTCGACAAATATCTCGATAGCTCGATCGCTCGGCGATCGGCGCCACCCTCCTCCGCTCGATTTCACCCTTCTCCCAACTTTACTTCGATTATCCTCCTCTTCCCCTCTTTATTCGATCTACGCGTAACATTACGCTCATAAATTTGTGAATTTGTAAATTTCGACGCGTTCGATCTTAAATTTTTCGAAAACATACGATCTCCATATAAATGTCGATGACACTCGCGGAGCAGAGTGTAGTCGTGTCGATCGAAATATCGATGAATGCCCGTAGGCTTTCTAGAGACTATCATCGAAATCGCGTTTTAAATAGAAAAGGATGTCTATAGAGATGTCTCGAGGAAGAGCTATCCTTTCGACGATGTTATATTGTCAATTAGTGTTTCTCGCGCGTCTTACGAGTTGAAACCGTGAATATATTAAATTCGATGGATGAATTTGGTGCGCTTTCATTTAAAAACTGATCGAATCTATGTTCGATAATGGGAAGCGATTGTTGTAAGTGCGCCGATGGTAATGGCAAACCTGTCAGAGGAACTTCCTCCGATGGCTCGGGATACCGGTATGATAATCGCATGACTTATTGCATGAACGAGACACAAAATAAACACCTAATAAATCACACGAGATTAAATATTTAATTATGTCGTTGTTTACCACTCAAAGATTACGGCTATGATCGAAACGCGATCACGAGTGTAAAATCGTTTTTGCGTTCTGAGTTTGCGTTCTGCCAAGTACTTACATAAATACACGCCCGCGCAAAATGCACGTCAAACGGCACGGGGAATATATTTCTTCTTACCTATTAAGTATTATACGATCGAATATCGGAATTCTTTCACTCTAGAGAAGTATATGATATGACTATGACGTCGGGTAGACGTTTAGAGTTTGGTCACTAGATTAGGTATTGTCTCGTAATGATTCTTAAACGATCGCGCATATGATACGATACCGAACTGATCGTTCATTTTCATCGAATAAAATCGTTCGAACGCTATTCTATTCGTTTTTAAATAAAAATTCCCTAGCGGTCTACATCAGAGTAACGTATTACAAACATATAAACGGTCCAACGCACCTCGTCTTGGCATTGCTCTACTGCCCTATTTTTGTCATCTCTTTAAGCGAGCAACAACGAAAAATGATCGAACCACGCGTACATTTAAAACACTTCAACTCGATCATTATTATCATCGATTATTGCTACCTATCGCCGATAACTCGTATCGATCGATTTTCTCAAATTTATCGAGGCGAGATAATTTTGCCCGAATAAAATCCATCGGTGATTTAGAAATACCATCGTTGAAAATATGTGGTGCAATAGTTCGCAATCCTGACGCAAAAGATTATTGAGCATTTATCGCACGCAGTTATACGATTCTTCGAGCGATAAACGATTTTCTTTTCTTTCGTTTTTTATCTCTTCTAGCTCTTTCGTCAATCCTTCCTTTCGAAGAGCTCGATGACAAGACTAATTCGTTAATCTTAAAATAACGACCGGTTTCGAGGCCGGCGTCGTTTGAAACGTGTCAAAGGCACGCTTTGCTTCGATCGAATACCGATGCACTTTATTTACCGTTCTCCTTTAGACAGCTGCTAATTATAAGATTTCAATAACAAGGGCCGTTCAAGGATTATCGGCGAGTAACGCATCGAACGAGTTATTTATTCGCAAAGGATCGTAATTTCGGGACCATTCTTTTTCTTTCTTTCTCCCTGACAAGACGTCAAAATTCCATTGCTTTCATTTGCAATGTCAAGGTCGTATGCGTTACTACCCTTCGTCGATTCAGAGATCATCGAACTCTCCGTCGAGAAACTTTAGTCGGTTGACTAATTAAGAAATATTTCCTCTCGAACGTAATTGACGAATTTAAATTTATCTCGTGAGTATTTTTAATCGATCTCTTTCTTTCGCCTGAATTTGAGGTATGAGCATTGAGATGCTTTCGAATTAGAACCATTGCCAATGGAATGAGCCGAACCATAACATTTCCAAACTGTTTATTCATTTGCACCAGAGCGGAAGTTTAAATACCAGATACAATATTACGTTAGTGTGCCGCAGTATTTTCATCGCTGATATAAGAAACCACGTGTCTTACCTATGCTATGCCAATCTATCTCTTCTTTTTTTTCTTTTTTTCTTCGTTAGGGAAGGCGGATTCTCATGATTTTTAAATATCCGCTAATGACGCGACTCGCTAACGGCCGATTTATCATTGCAACGAATGAAAATGTTCAATAATACGAAAAGAGACGAGTTTGCGTATCTTGCGCAAAGTTCTTCTGATGGCCCGATGAATGAACTCTCAAGGAATTCTTTACGATTGCTTATTTATATATATATATATATATATATATATATATATATATATATATATATATATACTTGATTTTATTTACTTACGCTTCTTTTTTTCTTCCCTATTTCGTAGAATCCGCGGCGATCGACCGATGCCACCGAATCGGTATAAGCTGCAAATGAGAGGCAATATCGTGCAACTAACGTTGAAACAGTCGCAAAAGGATGACACTGGCCAATATGCTTTGGTAGCGACGAGAATCGGACAACCCTTTGAGAAAGGATCAACCCGGAGAATTCATCTGCGCGTTGACGAGCCCAGTTACGAGGAAGGCGAACCACCGATTTTTCTTCGAAGATTGACGGACCTCGCGGTCAAAGTTGGCACCAGAACGAGATTCCTCGTAGAAATTCGAAGCTCGACGAATCCGAAGGTAAATTGACTATCGGACTTATCTTATCGGACAAAGACGATTTTTTTCGTGTCATCATTTCAAATCCGCAATTGTTTTAAAAATCCGGACATTCAACCCGGAAGGAGGGAATTAAAGCAATTGACACGTGACCGAATTATCATTGGTTTCCGAGATTTCGGCTCGTACTTCTTAGTCTTTTACTAGCAGACGAAACGGGAAACACGAATCGAATGGGATAGCAGAGGTCCATGACCCGAGCTAGTGACGACAGAAGACGAGGGGACGAAAATTGTTACGTATTCTTGAGCGCCTCGTATTACTACCACTCGGCCGCTACCGTATATTATTACGCGCACGTACTTGCACCACGCCAAAGACCGACGCGCATTCCTTCCTGCCTCTCTATTTTATAACTTACTTTTCTACTTTTTTATATTACAAAGATTCCTTTTTCTTTTTTTTTTCTTTTTTCCTTTTGCATTAAAAACATAACAGAACGAAAGAAAAGATATGTTTGATAGCGTTTAACGCGATAACTTTAGGTAACTTGGCACAGAAACGATCTACCTATTCAAGCTGGATCGAGATTTTCCTTTGTACACGAGGGTAACTTTTACTGCGTCGATGTTGCACCGGTAAAAGTCGAAGATCAAGGTAATTGGACTTGCATGGCGGAAAATCAAAGTGGCAGATCATCGTGCACGTCGCATCTCAGCGTCATTGGTAATGCGTCAGCGATAAGCATTATATAAAATTCGCAAAACAATTCGTTACCGTTCGTTCATGTATTCTCGTGCAGTGCCGAAAGCCTACAAGAGGCCAGAATTCGTGGAAGAACTTCGGGCTCTGTTAACGGAAACGGGAACCGTATCGCTGGAATGCAAAGTCGTTGGCGTACCAACCCCGGTATTGAGATGGTTCAAAGACAACAAGGAGATCAAGGCCGGCGATGTTTTCGCTTTAACGGCAAACCCTGACGATCCTACTTCATTGGGAATTTACACCTGCGAGGCTGACAATTGCATGGGCACGGCATATTCCTCTTCAAAGGTGAAATATATTTCTAATATAAATGTACGATAAAACGTATGCTATTTTTCGATCCAGGTACACGTCGTTGGTAAAGGTAGCCGAGAGGGTTCGTTAAAGCCAGCGGACACGTTAACGAGTACAGGTCCTCCGCCGGTATTCAAACGAATACTTCGGGACGAATGTTGTAGAATCGGCGATTCCGTAACACTCTCCTGTCAAGGTAAGATTAGACCACTTACTTTAGATATCCACTTGCGACTTGACGATTACGTACGGGTTTCTCAACGAATACGCAGTTCACGTACCGCCATGGCCAAAATCGATAACGTGGTACAATCAAGAAGGTCGCATAGAACCAAACGAAAAGTATCACGTGATGGAGGACGGTCTGGGTGGTTATTCGATAGAAGTGAAATTGATCGAAGCCATGGACGAGGGCGAATGGAAGTGCGTCGCAACGAGCGCAGAAAATGTTAAACAATTTACGACGTGTCATGTCGCTGTGATCAGTGAGTAACTCGAAATGATATATACTTGGAATGATGTATCTGTCGAAGGCCAGAACGATTTCTATCGTTTAAATTACTTTTCTTCTCTTACTTTTCCTCGTGATAAAGTTCCAAAGAACTACAGGAAACCGCGTTTCATGGAAAGCTTGAAGGCGGTTCTTACGGAGGAAGGATTGGTGTCCTTCGAATGCAAGGTCGTGGGTTTTCCAACTCCCTTGTTGAGGTGGTTCAAGGACGGACAGGAATTAAAACCAGGAGACGTTTACCAATTAACAGGGACCAACTCTTTAGGTTTCGATTGATATTACATACTTCGTACTTACAAAGATTATCGAACGTAGACGATAAGCGGAAACGATGTGTACTTGTTCGCGACAGGTTCTTATTGCTGCATCGCAAGGAATTGCATGGGCGAGGCAAAGAGTACCGCGGAGTTGACGATCGAAGACATTCAAAATCAGCTGAACGAGGAAGAACGTCTTCAACTTTTGACTTCCGATAAGCCACCAAAGTTCGTCAGAGGTTTAAGGAGTTGCGAGGCAAAGATCAACGAAGAATTATTTCGATTTACGGTGCAGGGTTGGACAATTTTTTTTCATTTTATTAACGTGTTATTAAACGTTATCGTACCGTCGATCGTACGATTAAACGATCGAACGTGTGATTTCTCTGCGTAAAATTACTTGTAATATTTCAGTGAGCATTTCGCCGGAACCAATTCTATCGTGGTACAGAGACGACGTGGAGGTGATCGAAGGTGACAAATTCCGTACTATTAAGGAGAATCTTGGCACGTGCCATCTCGAAGTTCGCCAACTTGAAATTTCCGATCAAGTAATTTTTAATCGATCTCATTAATTTTACGATGATCTTATACGATTTATACGATACCCTTTGATCAATCGCCGTAATCTCTTTAGGCCGAATGGAAATGCGTGGCTGCCAACGATTATGGGCACAGCGTTACTTCCTGTTTTCTGAAATTAATCATTCCTAAGCATTACAAAAAGCCCAAATTCTTGGAAAGTTTGCGGGCAATACTGTCCGAAGAGGGCGCCGTTAATTTGGAGTGCAAAGTGATCGGCGTGCCCCAACCGATTCTAAAGTGGTACAAAGATGGCATGGAATTGAAGCCAGGCGATATACATAGAATAATTACGGGCCAGGATGGCACCTGCTGTCTGGGTACTTACACGTGCGAAGCTATCAATTGTATGGGTAAAGTCAGCAGTTCTGCCTCCCTTTTAGGTTTCGAAGGTAATCCTAAAATCTTCAAGATCATTGTCCACAATCCGAATGCCCGTATTACACTATTAATTAATGCGGTATCGCAGTAATAGCTGATTTATTACAGTAGCTAGTAGTATCGCCATGCTTGTAACTTTTTCAGACAAAATCAGTGCTCGGAAGGATACGAAGGAAGACGTGCAATTGTCGGCGAACGGTCACGAACTGGCAAGAAATTTGTCACTCTCGACGATTCACGAAGAGAGGACGTCTCAATTGTACGATACCCCGCAAACCGATCGTTCCATCACTTTCGACGACAGAGGCGAAGTTTCTTTCAGTTTCGACGGTAAAGAGGTCTCGGTGAGCCTTTACGAAACTCCCGATCTTACGGAGGAAGAAGCCCTCCAGATCGTCGAGATGTATGCCGATCAATTGTCCGAGCACGTCACGGGTAAGCAATTTTTATGATAATGCCATAACAATGGTTATCTCACATTTTTTAGCGCGATGTAAACCTAAAGAAAGAATGAAAGACAATAAGCCAAACGGTAAACCGTTGGAAAGTAAAAGATAAGATTGGAATAATTTTTAGAGCACAACGTTATCGAATTGCCACCAATGAGATTCGTTAAGGAGAGCTCGACCTCCGGTAATCTTTTAATGGAGGCTGTAGTGATCGACGTTTCACCGGATTATTTCGTCAGCGCCGAGGATGGCGACGATCTAAGGACGGAAGCGGATTTCGAGGATGTCTCGATCATGGACGATCAGACTCGGGTCTTTTCTTCTCCGGACGAGGAATCTTTGTCGTTGAAGAGATCGGCCAGATATACCTGGGAAGGCGAAGAGAAGCCGCCGATGAGACCGCCAAGAAAGAAATCTACGAGCCGGTCCTCGTCTAAAAGCGAAGAGAAGAGCGAGGAGAGAAGTCAGAGATACGAATCGGAGAGTTTTCACAGCGCACGAAAAGACGACGATCGACCGATATCACCGCTCTCCTCGGAAAGATTGGACGACAGCGATCACAGTACCACCTTCGCCGACGCCCTGTCGTCCGCGCGACTTTCTATTTCCGAACAAAATAAACAAAATAAATCAGCGATTCGAGAAAACGAGGAGATCATTGGCGGCGATAAAACGCCTTTCAGCAGTGACGATCTCGAGGCAAAGGAGAAGAGGCATTCGCTAAAGAGAAAAGTAAAGAAGGAAAAAAGTATGTCGGAAGAGTCCGCGTCATCGATTATGGCCGATCTCGACGGTGGCAAGGAGGGCGAGGGGGAGCAGAAGAAGAAGAGGAAGAAGAAGAAGAGGAAGGAGGAGGAGGAGGAGGAGGAGAAGGTATTGGATAAAAAGGATGAAGTTTGTCGGCGTATCGAATCGATCGAGGATTCGTTTGGCAAGATAAACGACACCGAAAAAGTCTCAACGATAGAATCCGAGGACAAGTCGCTGTCGAAAAACAATAAAGAACGTATTTTAAATAAAATTAAAAGATTGACAGAACCCGTCCTCGCGATTCGCGATTCTTTAGTCGACATAGATCGTTACGATAAATTTTTAGAGCTCGAAAGCGAGGAACGATCGAGAGACGTCGTTTCGGAGGGAATCGTAAAGCCAATTCAGACCCTTTGCGAGGAAGTATCTTCGATAGAAGCTAAAGCTTTGAAAAATACGGAGGACAGGTCGTTGGATCAAACGATAAGGATATCTCTGTTGGAAGGTATCGGTGGACCAACCGAAGAACTTCTTCGTGGAATCGAATTGATAGATCGTCAGCGAAGCTTCAAAGACCAAAGACAGGACGTAATAGCGATTCTAGAGTCCTTGACAGATCCGGTCGACGAGATTCTGATGGGTCTCACCAAGATCGAGTACGAATTGACTGGCAAAGCGAAAGGCGAAAAACCGGTGTCTTTTCTTCGAATGTCCCGTGCCGTTTCACGACTGGACGAAAGCTTGAAGAGCCTTTCCAAGGAGAAAAGAGAACCGGTCAAGTTGCTATCGTTTTTAGATAAGCTCGTAAACACGTTGAACTTATTCTTGCAGGATGTTTCGATAAATCCAATGACGGGTACGATAGAGACGGTGGATACGGTCCTCGTAGAGTCTCTGTCGAGATCCATCGAGGAGACTGTCGGAGCGATTAATTGGACGGAATCGAGCCTCGAACGACGTTCAAACGACGGAGTTTCTCGGCTAACCAATCGGCTATTGCAGCCTACTCAGGAATTAAAGGCCAAGCTGGATACGTTGACTGTCGCGTTAGAAACTTATGAAAGTAAGGGTGACGTTATTATGGAACGTCGTGCCGACGTAATAATCTCTTTAAGAGAGTCCGTGAACGATGCACTCGCGGAAATTCTCGATCTTCAAGAGAAAGTAAGGATAGAAGAGAAAACAGAGGAATACGATGCGTTAAGATCGGACAATAGCTATCTCGAAGAAAGCGAGTACGTATTTGGGGATGCGCGATTGGCTCTTCGGGAAGCTCTTGAAATTTACGAGACGATATCCGGCTCGTTGGATCCTCGATTCGCGGCCGTTTTCGATGAAATTAAGGGTACGTATGAAAAGTTATGTCTAAAGGGAAAGGAAGTAAATGCCGTCGAAACGTTGCTCGGTATGGAAGAACAATTGAATGTTCTGCGAGATGCCTTAACGGACGCGTCGACCATCAAAGATTCGGCCAACGTCTTGAAACTTTTAGCTCCGTCCGTAAGTCGATTGACCGTCGCCGCGAGATCGCTATTAAGTCTCTCGTCCGTCGTGCAACCGATCCTATCGATATGCTCGAATATCGACGACATTGTTCAAGGACACGATATAAATCGAGAAAGCGAAAAGACGCGATCGTCGTCGGCTCGGGAGGCGGCAACGTTGTCGGAAAAACTTCTTGATCCGTTGATAGAGATACAGACGTCTCTGAGCGCAGCCATTCAGGACTTGGAGGATATCAGGTCGGCCGTAAACGGTGGCACCGTTCAAGAACGAATACTCATGACGCATGATTTTTCGTCGATCTTGACAGATCTAAGACAATGTATATCCGATGCGGCGCACGCGGCTATGTCCTCGAAGGAAAGCGAAATGTTTCATAGTCTGGCGGACGTCAAGGAGCCACTGTTGGATCTTCGAGTTATGCTAGCGTCGAAGGACGAAAGCGCTTTGGCGGGAATGGGCATGTTGAAGGAAAGATTATCGACGTCGATTGTAAGATTGCAAGACGCTATTACGATGATTTTAATTGCTCCTTCGCCGTCGAACGTCACCGTCAAATCGATAAAAACGAAAGCGAAAAATATCTTGGAGATATTGAAGGGAATTCAGGTGATAATACCGAAGGTGCCCGAGGAAATCGCAATGGGAACTATTTACGATCGCCAATTGGAAGATCTCAATGTTGACGAAAAATTGGGTAGCATTAATTATTCTCTGACGTCGGTCCTCGAGAAGCAAAGAGAAATCACGGTTTCGTCGTTATTGGCCGATTCCATCGAGGCATTGCGGGAGAATGTCGCGGGTTCTGCCGTAGCAATCGCTACCATGGCAACACCAAAGGACAACGAGAAGATAGCGAAGGAGGTGACGAGATTGGGAAAGCCTTTGTTGATTTTGCAACGGGCATTGTTGACCGAAGATCACAAGCCCGAGGAAGAAGTGATATTGAACGATTTGATAAGTCCCATCGGTAGATTGAAAAGACTGATGGAAGATATCGCGAAGGCTGCCAAGTCGTCGATAGAAATTATTCCCTTGTTAGAGCTGTTGGAGGAAATAGAAAAAGACGTAACCTTAATTGCCAAAGAAACTTCAAAGAGAAAGGGTAAATCGACGATAAGCCGCGAGGATAAGGCATCGTCGAGGTTACTGGCCGATACCATAAGTCGTTCGTTAGATCCCATAAGAGGTTGGCTGTCGTCTACGTCCTACGAGCAGGACAGTACAGAAGCGTCCGGTTTAAGCTCATCGGTCGACGAACTTAAACGAGACGTTACGAGAATCGCCATAGAAACGTCTTATTCGGAGCCACCGAGCGATCGGAGCCTGATCGAGGCGCTGGCCGAACTACGGGAACCTTTGTTGCGATTGAAAAATGCGATCGCAATGTACCACGAGCCTGAAGATCTTTCTGCTCTGGAAACGTTGAGTCGACCAATGAAGTACCTTTTGAAGACCGTAACGCGCGTTTTGGAGGATCACGCGGCCGAGGAATCGCTTCGTTTGATTTTTGATATCGTCGAAGAGATAGAGAATCAGATACCTATTTCCATCAAGGAAGCCCTTTATAAAAGGGAGCTACGGCAGGTTGTCCAGACGTTGGAAGATAATAATAACGAGGAGGAAACGTTGAACGTGACTCGGGAAACCGATGGTATCGTCGAGATGGAAGAGTCGGCTAATAAGGCTAGGACCGAGCCCGATGAAGAGAAAAGTGATCGAAGTGCGGCCTGGGAAGTGCGACCGAAGGACGACATAATTACGAAGAACTTTATATCTTCGCTATCTAAGATGCTTGAAAACGTTCAATTGGAAGTTACCGGTATTATCGAGGATTTGGAGGAGCCTACGACAGGAATAATGACGATTCCGCAAACAAAATTGAGCACTGCCCTTGAAGAATTTTGCAAGATGATCTCGACGGTACGAATGGCCTTGTCCGATTACGATGAACAAGGTCTTCCCAGGTGCGACGAGATTGTTACGGGCGAACCACTTTCGATGATCAATCATTTATTAAAACCTTTGATTATGATCGAGGAAGCTCTTAATACGTCCGAGGAATTAGATGTCGCGGAGCTTTCGATTTTGAATCGTCTTAAACGGCCATTAGAAGACACAGAGTTATATATTTTGCAACCAAGTATGGAAATAAGTGGTAACGATCGTTCGAGGGAGAAGTTCGAGCAACTTATTCGCGTATTGGAAGAGACGAAAGCTAGGATACCCATTGCTATGAAAGAAGTAAGCTCGAGGAAAGAGATTTTGGGATATCTCCGGGACATATCGAAACCGCTGGAAAGTATTCAGGAACAAATGAGAGGCCTCGAAACGATACCCGAGGAGACATTGGAAAAAGACGTTGCGAAAATTCTCGTAGAACCGATAGATTCGTTACTACGAGCCGTTAATACGAGCTCCCACCAAACTCGAATCCCCGATCAACGTAAGGAGGTAATAAAGGAGATGAGCGGCAAGATGACCGGCCCGTTGGTAGAGTTTCTCAGTTGTCTCTCGGTGGTTAAAAGTAGCCGAAAAAGTTTAGTTCCGGTGGCAGCGTTGCTCGATGAAAGGAAAAACGTCATTTTGAAAGCCCTCGAGGAACTTCGGCTCGAAATATGCGATATTCTTGAAAAAATAAAAACCATCGAGGACGATGCCTTTTTCGAGGTATCGTTGATATCGTTGAACGATGCCATTCTGTCCGTTCGAAGTCAGGTGGAAAGGGCAGATTACGCGCCAAGACCGAGCACCACGAGCATACATTTTCAGAATTGTTTCATCGGATCGTTGAATCGATTGGGAGATACGATCGATGCTCTGGAGGAAGGAACGGAAAAATCGCCTCAGGGGATTATCGCGAAATCATTGGAGCCTCTTAAGAAACAAATATCTTTGTCCCGATCTCAATTTTCTCAGACTTCCGATCAGTACGTCGACGAAGAAGTCATCGTCGAAGGATTTTTATATCCGACGAATCAGCTCCGATCGGCGCTCGGTGCTCTGAAGGAGAGCATAGAGAACGGCCTAATGCCGCCATTTACAAGCGCCTCCTTAGGATTGCTTGAAAATTTGGCCGATTCGATCGCCGATCTGGCACGTTCATTGTCCTCTCATCGAGCGGACTTGATCGGCGAGGGCGCGTCGGAAGGTTCCTCCATCGTAGAGACTTTTTCCGCTGCCTTGGAGGTTTTAGAGAACGTTAAAACTTCCATAAAGGGCATACGCGATATGACGGTTGGTAGAAAAGAGACGGACCCGATGATAGAATCGACGATGGACAAGGAATACGAGGAAGAAATTGTCGGAACGACGATTGCGGAAGCGGACGAGAGCGCGCCAGAGGGGGAAAGAATTCCAGCGAAGACGGAAGATCGGCCTGAGAAGGGCGAAGGGAAAAAGAGGGTAGGAGATAATAAGGTCAAAGATATCGAGAGATCTAAGCAGGAGGAAGATGTTGGAAACGAATCGCAGTCGGGGACGGTATCCCGTATGAGTTTGCCTGACGAAGGAATCGAGCGAGGAGCAAAATCTCAGCAATTACTTCAACCGGAGAAACAAGAAGAGACAAGTGGGATTAATGTCGACAAAAGCGTTATTAAGGAGAACGATGAATCGGGGACAAAGTTGACGCTCGAAGAGCGGATAGATGAAAAGTTTGAAAAAGGACGCGACGGAGCGATTACGGTAGAAGTAAAGGATGAAAATCGATTGGCGGCAGGACCGAGGGAAGGGGAGAGTCATGAAATGAAATTGGAACGAAAAACTAAAGAGATAGTCGAAGCAGATGATTCCGGTGAAATTCGGACGTTTGAGAAAGTTCCGAGCGAAGAGGCTAAAGAAATTTCTTCGGAAATATCCGAGAAATCGGTCGAACATCGGTCGAAGAACGGACAAGAGTCAATATCGAAGAGTCCGAAACCGAAAACTGTCGTTGTCGACGAGATCGTTCAAATAACTAAAGAGGAAGTAGAAAGTGCAATGAAGGTCGTTGAAGAAACTTTACCGGCCGGCTTGGATACGCCCCGACGAGATACGTCGAACGGAGAAATGCCGACGAAGGAATCGATTTCTCGAAATTCGAGCGAATCACGATCTTTAGGGGAAAATGCGTTAACGCGAAAGGACGTTAAGCCGGACGAACGAACGAGTAACGTGATAAACGCTGGCGCCGAAACGACGAAAGCTATTGAACGTGTAGAAAAGGAATTCGCAGAAATGCCTGAGAGCGTACAAGTCGATAGAAATGCGGAAATAATCAAACGAATAGTCACGACCATGAGAACGCTAGAAACGCCGATGAAAGAGTTGACCAAATTTATAAATTCGGCGAAGAAGGAACCGCTGACCGTTAAGTCCGAGGAAGAAAATAGAAAAATACGAGAGTTAACGGCTTTGATACAGATACTGAATGATTTACGAGCGACGAGCGTTTCCATACGTTGCTCGCCCGCATTTTCCGCATACTCCAACTCCGAAGATCTATTTTCAAATATAATCAATTCCGTGGATACTATGGAACGAGCTACGGCTAGTATTCTTATTTTGACGCAGGAACATCTTGTACCCGAACTCAAAGAAAAATCGCTCCTAGCCCTGAGAAATCTCGCGAACCCTTTGGAGTCGATAGAGAAATCATTTTCGGCGGTACTGCAAGTCGAAGGAATATCGAGATTAACGACGGAGGAAAGGAAGGGATTATCAATGGCAATGGGGGATCTCGTCGGGATCATTTCCATTCTTAAAGAAACCGTTTGCTCTATCGATAACGATGCGAAATTGGTAACGATCGCGAAACCGGCCGAAATCGAAGGAGCAAACGAAACGGAACCATCCGCGGAAATGCTCTTTGGCAATATACAACCAAGTCCGAAGGAGGAGGAGGCCCAACGAAATGATGCCCCAACGAAGGAAGAGATAATACGCGAAACTGTAGAAACTCTGGAGAAAGTCAGAGAAGACGAAGATGCTCGTACGCCAATCGACGAGGTAGAAAAATCGTCGACGCTTGCTACGATCGTGACCGTGCAACGACCGGTGATCGTCGAAGCGAAAGACGTAGGCAACGAAAGAACAATGTTTCTAGAAGCTAAACAAGATATTCAGGAACAACGCGCAGCCGTTACGATCGAGCAAAAAGAACCTCTCTCGATCTCGATCCAAAGTATATACGTTAAATACATCGAGAATGTCATCGGACCGATCCAGGAATTACGAGGATCTCTTTCTCGAATGAAGGAAGGACAAGTGGCGTTGTTGGTCCATCCTTTGGAAGAGTTGGAAGAGTCACTGCGACAGTTGGAGACCACAATTGCGCGGGATGAAAGCGCAGAAGAAGGGCCGTCGCAACGAGCAAACGTCACATCGGTTTTCGAGGAATTAGAAAAATCAATAGCCACGATCGAAGAAGGAATAACGTGCGCCTCGATCCCTTTGGAGATTGCGATCCCGGTGGAGTTATCTCTGAAAAAATTACAAACTTCAACTGCGACGTTGCGACAGCTCTTAGATAGGAACGTCGAATCGCAAAAAGTGATCGAAGAGGATCAAAGTCATGTTCCGTCGAAAGATAATGAGGACGTCGAATGTGCGAAATACGTGCGGACGACGCCACCCGTTCAGGAGTTGCGAGAAGCAATCATGGATTTAGCAAAGTCAGAGATCGAAGATACGGGTACTTTGGAGGAGACTGGAATTGCATTCGCATTAACGAAATGGATCGAACCGTTGGAACAATTGGAAAATACATTTTTCTCCATTCTTGATGAACGATTAGACGTTCCGTTTAAAGAATCATCGTCCGTAACGACGACATTAGAAGACTTGAAAACGTTCGTACATTGTACCCAAGAATGCCTTGCGATCGGTCAGAAGAAATTGTCTTCGATCGAGGATAGCAAAAGTCTCTCGTTAATGCGAAAGGCTGTCGAATCTCTGGAAGATCTCGAAACGTACATAGCGATAGTTCGTCGTTCGTCGATCGGCGTAAAAGATGCCAACGAACGGCTTTCGTACATCGAAAACGTCCCGATCTCGGTTCTGCAAAATTTGGCAAAGGCCGTAGAGGAAGTTAAGAGAGACTGTACCGTTATATTTCTCGAACCGAAAGTCTTAGTAGCGCTTGATGCAGTATCCGGTAAAACGACGCCGTTAAAGGAAAACGTAGCGATGCTCGAGGATGTTATAACACCGGTTCGCCTTCTGCAAGAATCTATAGCAACGATCGAACAAGGTAAAATTTACGAAGCCGAGGAATTAAAAGGCACGGAAGAGACGAAGCCCGTAAGTCTGTTGAGTACACTCGTCGATCCGTTGCAACGATTGGAAAAGATATTCGTTGCTGCTACGCAGAGAGAACGAGCGATCATTGAGGAAACGGCCGATCTCCCGGAAAGCGAGGAAAGCGCGGAAATATTGTCCCTTTCACCGATACTCGAAGAAATGGACAAAAGTTTGGCGACTATACAAGAGCAAGTAACGTTAGAAGGAGGAACAGAGAGCGCGCCTAAGAGCGATGAAAATATATCGCAGTTGGTGCGAACGATGGCCAAGCCGTTGGTCGAATTAAGGGCCTCCATAGCGGCCATACAGAAAGTTGAAGAGATGGCGTCCGAGCACAATTTGCACGAACTATCGGATATGGAAAACCTAAATGCGTTGGAGACATTTGCGAAGTCCTTGTACGAATTGGCAGAAAGAATCGCCGTGATTGATGAACAACGAGCGATCTTCGAGACTGCGGCCGACACGATGTCCGAAGGTGCATCTTCGTTGAAAACATGGGCGGTCGTAGCGGAAGACGAGTCTCCTCCTGTGAAGGTAACGCGAGCGATGACGATAGACCAAGGCACCGTTGAAAGTCCCACCGAGGCTGTTTCTCCCTTTTCCGAGGAAGAGGACGCGATCCTGAGGACTCTTGCGAAGCCGCTCGAGGAATTGCGAGAATTCTTGGCATTGATCGTCGAAGAACGAAGGACGACCGAGACGACGTCGCCTATGATCCCGAAAGAGGATCCTACCTTGATGAAGTCCATCGCGAAGCCATTGTTGGAACTGAGAAACGTCGCCGCTATGATAATCGAGGAAAAACTGGCTATTGAATCGGCGAGAGAGAAAGCATTCGGCGAAGATGGAGGTCCGACGATGTCGATCGATCCTCTCATACAGCCTCTCGAAGAAGTTTGCAATTCGATCGCGATCATTCAGGATCAAGTGCCCATTGAAACCTTGCAGGAGGAACGTCCCTTTGAGAATGAATTGGCATTGTTGAGTGTATTGGCCGAACCTTTGCTCGATCTTCAAAGGTGCATTATGGTCCTGGAAGAACGAGTTATATCGCCGGACGTTGAGCCCTTGCCTCAAGAATTGTCTAAAGCCAACTGGACGACGAAGGAATGCGTGGCGGTCGCGACGTTGCAAGAAATGGAAAAGTCGATAGGCGAAATTTGTGAACGTGTCACCGCCATTCAAGCGGACACGGTCAAAGTGAACGAACCGAGTAAAATTACCACGCAGGACCGAATTATCATTGATAAGTTGATAGAACCGGTCGAAGGTATTATATCTATGATATCGAACGTTCGAGAGGAAATGATGCCCCTTGAACGTCGGATCGAATATCAAGCATTGAAGACGCTCCTCGAGCCGCTCAAAGCCGTTTCCGTCAGCTTTTCTCTTCTACGAGACGAACCCAACATAAATATCGGCCAAGAGGAAGCAAACATCGAAGTAATCGTCGAGTCTCTTTCAAATTTGGAGAGATGCATCTCTATCGTGGAGGAACAGGCGATTGATAAACCACTTGCCGATCCATTATATGGCTCGGAAGTTGATAAAACCGTCATATGTGCCTTGAGATTGCCGTTAGTCGAATTAAAACGGTCCATTTTAAAGGTGGAGGATAGCCCGACCGAGTATCTTCGAAACTTGGAAAAACCATTAATAAATCTTCGTGCAACTTTAGAAACGATATCAACGGATCAAGAAAATCCAACGGAAGTTCATCGGCATACGTTACCATCTATAGAAATGACAAAACTATCGATCAAGCTAATAGACGCCATCGTAGGTATTAACGAGTCCGTTGAGAGCGTAGAGCATAAGATACGAGATCAAATTGGACGAGCTAATATCGACAGAAGCACTGAATGCGAAAAATTAAAAGTGTTCAACGAGACTCTTCAAGATTTGAAAAAATATATGGTGAAAATACAAGAAGAAGGTATGCTCGAAAAGGGACCGATAATGGCTTCTCTAAGTAAAATCCATGAATCCATTGCTTTCGTTAGAAAGCAGTATCAATCAGATCCACAATTTACAGATAATCGCGAGCATCAGACGATCCTTCAACCGTTATCTCAACATTTCGATACGTTGAACGATACTATTACGTCCATAAAAGGAATGAAGAAAGAGGATGTGACGAGCGAACATTTAGAGACACTAGAAAAGCCCCTCCGTAATCTGCATAATAGTATCAACGATTTGCGTGATAAATTATTATCCGGAGAAATTCTTTGGATGATTGACCTTGGGATAGAATCGAGTCAGCAAAATGACACGGACGAACAAAAAGACGATAAAATAAAAGATACCGAAAGTGAGGAACAACCACGGGAAAAAGAGGAGCCGGAAGACAATCTAAAAAAAGACGAAACTGAGAAATGCGAACGTCAAAAGGAAGAACGTGAACAAAGGCAGGAAATTGAGAAACAGAAGTGCGAGGAAGAAGAACGCGCGAACAAAGAAGAAACTGAGAAAGTGAAAGTCGCGGAAGATGAGCGTAAAAGAAAAGAGGAGAACGAAAAACTGAAACTCGCGGAAGAGGATGGTAAAAAGAGGGAAGAAGCTGAAAAACTGAAACTCCAAAAGGAGGAACTATTAAAGAAAGAGGAAGCTGAGAAACGGATACTTGAAGAAGAAGAACGTAAAAAGAAGGAAGATGATGAGAAACTACAACTCGAGGAAGAGGAACGTAAGAAAAAGGAGGAAGCTGACAAACTGAAACTCCAGGAAGTTGAACGTAAGAAGAAGGAGGAAGGTGAGGAACAGAAACTCCAAGAAGAGGAACGATTAAAGAAAGAGGAAGCTGAGAAACTGAAACTTGAAGAAGAAGAACGTAAGAAGAACGAGGAGGCTGAAAAATTGAAACTCCAGGAGGAGGAACGCAAGAAGAAGGAAGAAACTGAGAAACTGAAACTCGAGGAGGAGGAACGTAAGAAGAAAGAGGAGGCTGAGAAATTGAAGCACGAGGAGGAGGAACGTAAGAAGAAGGAAGAAGCTGAGAAACTGAAACTCGAAGAAGAAGAACGTAAGAAAAAGGAAGAAGCAGAGAAACTGAAACTCGAAGAAGAAGAGCGTAAGAAGAAAGAGGAGACTGAGAAATTGAAACTCGATGAAGAAGACCGTAAAAAGAAAGAGGAAGCTGAGAAACTGAAACTCGAGGAGGAGGAACGTAAGAAGAAGGAGGAAGCTGAGAAACTGAAACTCGAGGATGAGGAACGTAAAAAGAAAGAGGAAGCTGAGAAACTGAAACTCGAGGAGGAGGAACGTAAAAAGAAAGAGGAAGCTGAGAAACTGAAACTCGAGGAGGAGGAGGAGAAACGTAGAAAGAAGGAAGAAGCTGAGAAGCTAAAACTCGAAGAAGAAGAGCGTAAGAAAAAGGAAGAAGCTGAGAAACTGAAACTCGAAGAGGAAGAGAGTAAGAAGAAGGAGGAAGCTGAGAAGCAGAAACTCGAAGAAGAAGACCGTAAAAAGAAAGAGGAAGCTGAGAAATTGAAACTCGAAGAAAAAGACCGTATACAGAAAGAGGAAGCTGAGAAGCTGAAACTCGAAGAAGAAGAGCGTAAGAAAAAGGAAGAAGCTGAGAAACTGAAACTCGAAGAGGAAGAGAGTAAGAAGAAGGAGGAAGCTGAGAAGCAGAAACTCGAAGAAGAAGACCGTAAAAAGAAAGAGGAAGCTGAGAAATTGAAACTCGAAGAAAAAGACCGTAAACAGAAAGAGGAAGCTGAGAAACTGAAACTCGAGAAGGAGGAGGAGAAACGTAGAAAGAAGGAAGAAGCTGAAAAACTGAAACTCGAGGAGGAGGAACGTAAAAAGAACGAGGAGGCTGAAAAATTGAAACTCGAAGAAGAAGAGCGTAAAAAGAAGGAGGAAGCTGAGAAGCAGAAACTCGAGGATGAGGAACGTAAGAAGGAGGAGGACGAAGCTGAGAAACTGAAACTCGAGGAGGAGGAACGTAAGAAGAAGGAGGAAGCTGAAAAACTGAAACTCGAGGATGAGGAACGTAAAAAGAAAGAGGAAGCTGAGAAACTGAAACTTGAGGAGGAGGAACGTAAAAAGAACGAGGAGGCTGAAAAATTGAAACTCGCAGAAGAAGAGCGTAAGAAGAAGGAGGAGGCTGAGAAGCTGAAACTCGAGGATGAGGAACGTAAAAAGAAAGAGGAAGCTGAGAAACTGAAACTCGTGGAGGAGGAGGAGGAACGTAGAAAGATGGAAGAAGCTGAGAAACTGAAACACGAGGAGGAGGAACGTAAAAAGAACGAAGAGGCTGAAAAAGTGAAACTCGAAGAAGAAGAGCGTAAAAAGAAGGAGGAAGCTGAGAAGCTGAAACTCGAGGATGAGGAACGTAAGAAGAAGGAAGAAGCTGAAAAACTGAAACTCGAGGAAGAAGAGCGTAAAAAGAAGGAAGAATCTGAGAAGCTGAAACTCGTAGAAGAAGAGCGTAAGAAGAAGGAAGAAGCTGAGAAGCTGAAACTCGAGGAAGAAGAGCGTAAAAATAAGGAAGAATCTGAAAAACTGAAACTCGTAAAAGAAGAGAGTAAGAAGAAGGAGGAAGCTGAGAAGCTGAAACTCGAGGAAGAGGAACGTAAGAAGAAGGAGGAAGCTGAGAAGCTGAAACTCGAGGAAGAGGAACGTAAGAAGAAGGAGGAAGTGGAGAAACTAAAACTCGAGGAGGAGGAACGTAGAAAGAAGGAAGAAGCTGAAAAACTGAAACTCGAGGAAGAGGAACGTAAGAAGAAGGAGAAAGCTGAGAAGCTGAAACTCGAAGAGGAAGAGCGTAAGAAGAAGGAGGAAGCTGAGAAACTGAAACTCGAGGATGAGGAACGTAAGAAGAAGGAGGAAGCTGAGAAGCTGAAACTCGAGGAAGAGGAACGGAAGAAGAAGGAGGAAGCTGAGAAGCTGAAACTCGAAGAGGAAGATCGTAAGAAGAAGGAGGAAGCTGAGAAGCTGAAATTCGAAGAGGAAGAGCGTAAGAAGAAGGAGGAAGCTGAGAAGCTGAAACTCGAGGAAGAGGAACGTAAGAAGAAGGAGGAAGCTGAAAAACTGAAACTCGAAGAGGAAGAGCGTAAGAAGAAAGAGGAAGCTGAGAAGCTGAAACTCGAAGAGGAAGAGCGTAAGAAGAAGGAGGAAGCTGAAAAACTGAAACTCGAAGAGGAAGAGCGTAAGAAGAAGGAGGAAGCTGAGAAGCTGAAACTCGAAGAGGAAGAGCGTAAGAAGAAGGAGGAAGCTGAGAAGCTGAAACTCGAGGAAGAGGAACGTAAGAAGAAGGAGGAAGCTGAGAAGCTTAAACTCGAGGAAGAGGAACGTAAGAAGAAGGAGGAAGTTGAGAAACTGAAACTCGAGGAGGAGGAACGTAGAAAGAAGGAAGAAGCTGAAAAACTGAAACTCGAAGAGGAAGAGCGTAAGAAGAAGGAGGAAGCTGAGAAGCTGAAACTCGAGGATGAGGAACGTAAGAAGAAGGAGGAAGCTGAGAAGCTGAAACTCGAGGAAGAGGAACGTAAGAAGAAGGAGGATGCTGAGAAGCTGAAACTCGAAGAGGAAGAGCGTAAGAAGAAGGAGGAAGCTGAGAAGCTGAAATTCGAAGAGGAAGAGCGTAAGAAGAAGGAGGAAGTGGAGAAACTGAAACTCGAGGAGGAGGAACGTAGAAAGAAGGAAGAAGCTGAAAAACTGAAACTCGAAGAGGAAGAGCGTAAGAAGAAGGAGGATGCTGAGAAGCTGAAACTCGAGGATGTGGAACGTAAGAAGAAGGAGGAAGCTGAGAAGCTGAAACTCGAAGAGGAAGAGCGTAAGAAGAAGGAGGAAGCTGAGAAGCTGAAATTCGAAGAGGAAGAGCGTAAGAAGAAGGAGGAAGTGGAGAAACTGAAACTCGAGGAGGAGGAACGTAGAAAGAAGGAAGAAGCTGAAAAACTGAAACTCGAAGAGGAAGAGCGTAAGAAGAAGGAGGATGCTGAGAAGCTGAAACTCGAGGATGTGGAACGTAAGAAGAAGGAAGAAGCTGAGAAGCTGAAACTCGAAGAGGAAGAGCGTAAGAAGAAGGAGGAAGTTGAGAAACAGAAACTTGAAGAAGAAGAAGAACGTAAAAAGAAAGAAGATGATGAGAAATTGAAACTCGCAGAAGAGAAACGGAAAAAGAAGGAAGAAGCTGAGAAACTGAAGCTCAAGGAGAAGGAGCGTGGAAAGAAGGAGGAAGGTGAAAAACTGAATAACGAGGAGGTAGAACGTAAAAAGAAAGATGATGAAAATGAGCTGATTCATGGGGAGGAAGAGAGAAAGAAGGTGGAAATGAAGCAGATAGAAAGGCAAATAGAGGGCGAAGGTAAGATGAAGTCGAAGGATGAACGGATGAGATTGGAACACGGAATGAATGATGAGGAAGAAAAAATAATGGAAAGTGGAGAAGATGAGAGAAGGCGGAAACGTAAGGAACGTAGAATGGCCGAAGAGGAAGAGATGTTACGAAGAGAAGAAGCTGAAAGATTAAGATCGGAAGAGGAGCGAAGGAAAAGGAAGGAAGAAGCGGAGCAAAGTAGAAAGGATCGAGAAGAAAGATTAAAGATGCAAGAGATGGAACGTTTGGAACGTAAAAGAGCCGAAGAACGACAGAGAAAGGAAGATTTTGGACGTATGAGAAAGGAAGAGGAAGAAAGAACGAATAGAAGGGATAAGGAGAGACAAGCTAGACGCGAGGAAAGTGCGAGATTGCTCAAGGAGGAAGAGAATCGATTGAGACGGAGACACGAGGAGGAATTATCCGCGATAAATAAAAGACGACGAGATAGGGCGAGGGATGAGAATTGGTCGAGACTAAGGGAGAACGAATCTGATAGATTTTTGAAAAGCTTAGACGACGTAAGAAGTAGGAGTAGCAGATTATCGAGAATCTCTCCCGATCGAAGAAGCAGATCTTATCGCGTTGATTCTGAGTTACAATTAGACTCGACTCTTTCGGACTCATCCAGATCGTACAGTTGGCGAGAATCTCTTGCTTCCTCTGGTAGAAGAAGCATCGACGATTACATGGACTACAAATTACACGAGAGCTCGTTAAACAGATCTCTGTACGACATTGGGTCTTATTATGGAACAAGAAGACGAAGAGAAGAACGCATCAACAGAGCAAGGTCGATCAGCTTGTTAAAATACGACGAGTATTACATGGGCGACACCGATTCTACCATTTCTTATAGCTCATCGAGTAAGCCTCCTAGATGTGGTAGAATAAAGATTCCTTCTCACATCGAGTATGATGATCTCGATACGATTAGTTTTGATGTAAGTATTATCATATACGTACCTATTCGTTTTATTTCAAATATTTACTTGTTTACTTTAATAATAATAATATATTTCGTTACGGACAGAGTATCATGCGAGATAAAGGAAAGAAACCGTCGTTCTGTACACGACTTACAAACAGAACGGTGGGCGAAGGTATGAGAACGAGATTAACGTGCACCGTTTTGGGAAACCCCGAACCACGCGTTTACTGGAGAAAGGATGGCCAAGAATTATCTCCTACGTCGAATAAATATCAAACACGATTCGACAATGGCATGGCTTATTTTGAATTGAAGGAAGCTCACGTTGAGGACTCCGGCGTATATACCTGTATCGCTGAAAATATTCACGGATCCGCGTCGACCGAGTCAACTTTAAAAGTCTACAGAGACTTTGTGCAACCATTATCACCGCCGACATTTACGAAATCCATCAAAGGTACAACAAACGATCCCTTTTCCTTCGAATAATAATAGCCGTTTTGTCATATGCCAGCGAAAGAAATATATAAATATTGTATTCTAATTCGCTTCAGACACATATCGGCATTCTAATCACGAATTGGTGTTAGAATGTCGAGTCCGTGGATATCCATGCCCTACGATTTCCTGGTTGAAGGATGGAAAAGTTCTCGACGATGGTAGATATACTCGAAAGTATTTGGACGATGGTATTCATCGATTGGAAATATCGAATCCCGATACTTCGGACAGTGGACGTTACGTTTGCAGGGCAACGAACGAAATGCAATCCACTGAAATGTCGCATATTGTACACTTTGAAGGTTGGCATTTTGTAGAATCTATTTTATTGATCTACGTTGGCAAATCAGAAATATTAACGCAAAGACAATTTATCACTTTTTAAGGACGAGATCAGAGATCTGCTCGTAAACGTGGCCGGATCGACGACGTCGTCGAAGTGTCGAGGAGGCCACGCTTTTCGAATTTCTTAAGCGACCACAGTGTACCTACCGGTGGTACTATTGCTCTTCAAGTCGAAGTCAAAGGTAGAATTATTAAAAGACATTTTTAACGTCTTAACGTCTAGTCGTTGCGATGCTAATGTATGGGATAGCAAGGTGTAGAGTTGATGGGAGGAAAAGAGACTTTCATTTTCTGAATCTCCTTCCTTGCTAACAGGAATGCCAGCGCCGGAAGTTAGATGGTTGCACGGAGAACGAAAAGAACCGATTTCAATATCAAAAGCAAAGACCTTCGCAGAATCTGGCGTACATACTCTGATTGTCCCTGAAGCGACCGAATCTGAAAGAGGTACCTACATCTGCAGAGCGGTGAACGCTTACGGATACGTTGATACAGCTGCTACGATCGAAATAATATCACCTGGGGCGATCGATGGTGGAAAACCGGCAATGTTCGTCTCTAGACCTTCGGAAAAATCAATCGCTGTGGCTATCGGGGAAGACGTCAGTGTATCTTTCAGGATCACCGGTGTTCCGAAACCTCGAGGTAACAATAACAAATGGCATTAGACGTTACCCAACTAATTCCAAAGTCCCTTCCTTATTTTTACATCATAATGATATAAATTCTAATATAAATGTTCTCTTATCTTAGTAACATGGATGAAAGGTATAAAAGATATTACGGATGGTCCGCGATCGTACAAAGAAGGTATCGATGACTACGTTAGATTGACTTTGAAAAGAGCGATACCATCCGACGAAGGTACTTATTGCATTTTGGTGAAGAATCGATATGGATGCGATAGGAGTTTCTTCTCGATCTGGGTGGGTAAATCGTGCGCGATTTAATTACGAATAAAATTAAATAGACGATAAATAGGCGATAAAAGAAATGATCGACGATTAAGAAATTCTTGATGATTAGATTAAGCAAAGAGCGAGATCTCTAACACCGTTACCCGGCGACTGGGGTCGCTCTGACGCAGGAAGCATTCAAAACGAGGATGAATTGTCTTACGTTAAAGGTAAGTTCTATATATTTTTACTACAAAATACTCATTTCTAATATATATATATATATATATATATATATATATATATATATATATATATATATATATACACTTCCGTCAAATCAAAATAATTTAATAACACTGATGATGACTTTATGCTAATACGATACGTTTTATTGCGTTAACTTCTTTAACCACGGACGCTAAAAGCATATACAGTAAAAGTAAAATGGCTGATAATAACAATGATCAAACCGATGAATAATCGAGTAATTATAATTAGAGTAGAGCGATGCGACGACGCTAACAGCGATTACAGCGTGTACACTTGTTAGTACACTTGGCCCAGGGTCGTTTGGCTTTATTCCAAGTAGTCCCTGGGCTAAAGTGTTTTGCAAAATGACGTAGATATTTAAGTTGACTGCTTATATATACAACATATTGTACTATCAGTCTTTGAACTGATTAGAAAAAGAAGTAAGAAGTAAAAGGGAACTAAACGCTACCTTAAAAGCAACTAACTAATTACAGTTTCACGAACAAAGATCGAGATTTTATTTACGCTCTACAATCTTCACGCGCATAATACCATTATCGGTATCTACAAGGGAAGAATATATTTTCCCGGAGATTATCGATCGAATAATATACGAGTACTATAATGATATACGAGTTTAAAGTTTGTCTATTAAAAAATGAGAAAAGAAGTGTTTAATAGAAAAGTAGAGACCAGGCCAGATCTATTATATACTTCCATACGACACTGGACCGATGCCAAGTGCAACGACTGTTCAAATCTTTAACTATATAAAAACTATTAAATATCGTAAATATGTACCTACATACGCGCGTTTACATATATCTCTAGCACCGACAAATAACGGCGGCGTGACTGATTTATCACGAAGGACGAGCAGAATTACTGACATTGGATGTTGGAATGACTTCAGAATCTTTGATCAGGAGGTGGTCCATTTACGGTACGCTTTGAAAATATCCGAATGTTGATTAAGGATTACCTTTATAAATATAATTGTACATTTGTTGTCTCGATACATTCGGCGGGAGAAAAGTCTTTTATAAAGTACATATCTCTTTTGAGAAGCTATATAAGCTTTGAGTAGCAAAGGCCAGCGATTAAGCAACCACAGGCAGCTCAAGTGTAGATGTAATATATATCATGGCTGTCGATTAAACGGGCTGTTACTGACTAAAAAATAATTTACAGGAACGATGCCGTTATTAAAATTTTACAACGATAAAGGGAAATTACGACAGGAATGTAAATCTTTAGGAAGACGTTTCAGGATGTTACTAAATGTTTTTGAGAAATATTAAACTGATACGACCACCTACATACACAATTTGAGGAACACCTCCCGTTGGGTTATTTTCGTTTACCTCCCTTACCTATTTCCTTACCACCTCCTACTTCTCTGTATCTCCACAAATTCGAAATTCAGTCGGCATCGAGACGCGGATCGTCTCGTCTCTGCCCTACTTTTTTTCCCAAAGAATACGTATAAATCGTGTACTTCACCCAGAAAAATATCGAAGTATTTAGTTGAAAAGAAATAAAACCATATTTTTACGTTTAACGTAGAAATTTAGAGATGATATTAAAGTAAGAAGAATGAGGAATCAAGATAAAGAAATCGCGTTGAACGATGACCTCGAATTACCGAGCTCTCGTTTGAAACGATCTTTGACTAGCGAGGATAGTTTGATCAGCGATTTTATAGAATATTTATTCGGACAACGAGGTAGATCGAGAGAGAGAGAGAGAGAAATTGTTCTTCGAAAAAGCACGCTGATTTACAAATATTTTCACGCCACCAGATGTCCCTGGACCAATCAGCAGCGAGCCAGTTGTCGTCGATGGTGGAAGAAATTGGTTGTCCTTGAGTTGGGGCAAGGCCGAGAGGAGAGGACCAGCTCCGGTCATCGCCTATAAGGTTGACGCATGGTTGATGGGTGGGGACGGTGGTGCTCGTTGGGTCGAGGTATAGTTTAATGTCAAATAATTTACTTTAGTCGATGCCTCTTATTTTATTATTTCTCACTTTGCATATCAGCTGGGCATCACACCGATAAACGCCATAGATGCGTTCAATCTTCGTCCAGGCGGAGAATACAGATTTCGCGTAACCCCGCGAAATCGATATGGATGGGGCGAATCCGTGACGACGTCGAATTCCTTCACGGTCAGCCAAGTCGTTGATCTTCCAGAATTCATCAAAATTCTCCCTGGCCAATTGAAGGCTCTTGAGGGCTCGACCATCAAATTGGAATGCGAGGTGGGACTTATCTTAAGAAATATAAAATATCTACTATACGTTCTTTCGTTTCATTTCATTGTCATATCGATCGTTATTAAAAATTATAGATTCGTGGAGAACCAAATATAAATATCAAATGGTATCGCGAAACGGCCGAGATTGATCCTAACAACGATTCGCGATATTCCATCGGTAGGAGAGGTTTAAGGTCCTCTCTTACCATAGATACGATAAAGGAAGATGATTCAGGCAGATATATTTGCGAGGCATCGAATAAAGTTGGTAAAGTGTCATCTTTCGCTAGAGTACTCGTCGTTACCGATCCGAAGATCATCGAAGCGGATGAAAAACTTAGATCTAGGTATTATTAATACAAGTTCGTTTTATTTAATAAACAATTTCCGTATTAGAATAAGGAAAAAGAGAATAGCGAGAAAGGCAATTATTTTCTCTTACGTTAGAATTTTGGGAGATGAGCGAGAAGAAAGGCCACCGCAGTTCGCCATGAGATTACGAGATAGACGGGTTCAGGTTACCTATCCCGTACGCTTAACGTGCCAAATTATGGGTTATCCTGCTCCCGAGATAACTTGGTTTAAAAACGCCGTTGAAATTATTCAAGACGGTAAGAGACTAAGCTGGAAAATTGAATAACGACTAATAGATATAATCATTTTTTCTTTTTTTTTTTTTTCTTTTTCTTCTTTCTTTCCAGAACGTCACGTCTTTTGGGACGACGATTCCAACTTTCATACTCTAGAGATAATTCATTCGACGCTCGAGGACTCCGGATGTTACATGGTGACGGCAAAAAATATCCACGGTTCGGTGTCCTGTCGATCCATCCTCGTAGTCGATAAAGGAATTCGTGCTTACGTTGCCCCTGAATTTCTTTATGGCCTGGATGCAGTCTATGCTGTAAGATTAAATGACGAATTACGAATGTCAGCTCAGATCGAGGCTTATCCTAGCGTGGGTGTAGTATGGTGAGCGAACAAAAATCGATTACCGCACTTTATTTAGAAAAACAAAGAAAAATTCGAATTTATTAAGAAACTCTCGAGTTTGCTTTCTTTTTTTCGTGTTTCCTCTTATCAGGCACCGCGATGGATTGCGTCTTCGACCTAGTAGAAGAACTATCATGACCTTGAGCCACGACGGTACAGTCGAATTATCTTTGGCCAAAGTTACGAGCAGGGACGCTGGTGTTTACAGTTGTACAGCCGTCAACGAAGTTGGCCGTGCTGAGACATCAACGAGAGTCAACGTTATCGTCGGAAGCGACGAAGCGAACGACAAGCAAATTGAATCTCTTATCGAAGGATTGCCAACGGTGACCATTGCTTCTCCCGATGTGCCGTACGTAAAGAATATATTTAATTTTAATATCTTTGCGTCTCTACGTTTGATCACTGAGAAAACTTAACTTACTTATCTCTCTGTCCTTTCGTTTCGCAGATATTCGAAGGAGCCGCTATTCGTTACGAAACCTTTATCAACCGAGGCCCTCGAAGGAGATACGGTCATTATACTTTGCGAGGTCGTTGGTGATCCTAAACCGGAAGTTATCTGGTTGCGCGATTTTCTCAAGGTAATTATTTCATTTACACTTCGTAAATAAAGGGATCCGTGCTTGCAATTAGAATGTCTTTACAATGAAAGCGTTACAAGATAGCTAATTGAAGGAGCTGGATTTACAAGTTGGATATGCAAGTACGGGGAGTAATTGCAAAATTCATTTTGCAATCCCAGAAAATGACGTGTCCCTAATGCTGCATCGATCACGGATGTAGGTCAAGGTGACAGCAAGAAAGAAATGATAGTGTTACATACCGCATTATGCCCATAGTGGGTCAGGTATTATATGCGTCGCGTTGGGGAAAACGGCATTTATTTCGCGTCGCCTCTTTAAAAGGTAACAGTACGTGCTACGTTAGGTTAAACGAGGAGCCCAAAGATGGAACGAAGAAGAAGAGAAATTTATTATTCAACGAAAGAGGAAGCAAGCTCGATGCAAACTCCGAGAAGCCGAAAAGTGCTCCCTTGACAATTATAAAGGATTTCTCCTCCTCTTGTTCCTCGTCTAGAAATATGAAATGGGTAATGGAATTTCAATGTAATCCTAATGTTCCGTCCAAGATTTTTCTTTCTTTTTTCTTTTCTTTTTTCTTTTCTTTTTTTTTTTTTTCATTGGAAAGCCTTCCACAATGATTTTTATTTCTTCTTCAACGAAGAGATACAGAAATGGATAGGCGTACGTGGGCGTTAACGTTAATAAAAAGTCAAGGAGAATACAAATCAGGCATATCGAAAGTATTATCCGTGACGTAGGACTTGGTTACAATAAATTTCATTCTAACGTTTGTGCGCTTTCGTCGTTCCCTTTGTTACGCGAACTCTCCTTCGTTGCGTTGCGTTCTGACGATTCTTTCGACACGATCGAAGTATCGAGAATCGTGTCGTATGATATACGATTATCCTCATCCTCGAGAGAAAGACCGGAAGGAAAAGGCACGAAGGGAAAGGAAGGAAGGAAGGAAGGAAGGAAACGTCGAAGCATCAAAGTATTTACGTCAAACGAATATCTGCATAATCGAGAAGAGTGTAAATACTTAGTTAGTTACCTAGAAGGCATCGTCCCCACTTTTCGTCATCCAAGTTGGCTTTCTTCGCCGATGGATCGGTACCGCGAAGTACGAACGGTAAAACAGTCGGTGTTTAACTTTGGCCAATGAATAGCCTACTGTCGATCGTCGTCGTACGACGAGCGCATATGTACGTCGCTCTCTTTCTCTCTCTCTCTCTCTCTTCCTCTATCCCCCTGTCCCTCTCTCTCTCTCTCTCTCGTAAATATTTTAGCGAATTGACATTTGTCTCGATTATAAAAACGTATTCTTTGTCATTGAAAAAGTGAGAAAAGTGAGTAGAAATTTATCGTACGTTATCGTCTTCTTTATTCGGAAGGATGATTCTTTTCCATATGGAATTTCGTGAAAAGAAATGTGAGCTATAAATCTCAAGTTGATGTGCATGTGCGGCTTCAAAATGACAAAGTATCCTATTTCCAAAGCACGTAGGTACATAAATAAATATAATACTATATATAATAATATCCATAGGTATTATCGATGGATAAGAAAATTTTCTCTAAAAGATACTTAAAATCTGATCTGAAAATCCGCAGGCAATTTGTTGATAATTTTGTCATTGTTAACTCTTTTTTTATAGAAATAATGTAATTATTACAAGAACGGTGACGATTAAAAAGAAGAGCACTGAACGTTTAGGAAACTCGTCCTAACGTACGAGTTTCCAGTCGTAATGAGTCATTCTCATTCTCAGGCCTTTTCATCGTCTCTCTTAAGGAAATTCCTCGAGAACGAATCTATATACTTCGAGGAAAACTTGGCCGAGTCTCGCGAGTTAATCTCTCGCGTAGTAACTGCAAGAACGTGCGACGCATCGAGCCAAGCCACCAAATACATACATAGGTTCAGCGAGCATTCCTTTTTAGCTAACGACTACGTTAACGCTGCGAACGTTAAAAGAAAAAGATCGACTCGTTTTTTAATCGCCACTCTTAACAACTATTATAAATTACTTATAATTATTTATATTAAGATCGTCAAATTGTAACGTTCAAGATTGAATTGTTTCTGTTAGGGATAAGACGAAAGGAGGGCTCCTCTTAATCGATATAGTATTAAAATATACTATCCTGACGAATTGTACGATATATGGCAGAGAATATCCGGAAAAATTGATTTGATCCGATGGAAGGGCACAAAGTCAAGTTTCTTGCACCGATCTCGCACCGATATACATGTAATACCCTATAGAGAGTCCTTGCACCAACCAGTTTACGGCGTCTCTCTTCCGTAACGGGAAGTGTCGTACGCATAAATTTCATCGTAGGCGAAGCGCGTCACGTTGGTGCACGATAGACAGGTGAAAGACGGATGGGTCTCGGAAGGTCCATTATGTCAAGAAACAGCTCGCCTTAGAAAACTTGAAAACTTCATTTATCGCAATGAGATACGGATCGATCGATACACTTTTCGTACCGAAGGAGCATTATCGCGTAATCCATCGATATTTTTCCATTCTATCTCCATTTCGTATTTCAACAAATTATATTTATAATGTCATAAGGGTGAGTTTATCTAGATAGTTATGGGTATAACAACTTTATGCGTTTATACACGTATTACGATTACAATTGTGAGGATTTATATGAACCCTGGATAAAACTAAGAGAAAGGCGATTAGCAATGGGAAAGAAATAAATATTCACTTGTTGGCACTTGTGTCTGTGTCATAGGCATAACAAGATCAGTCTCGAACGATCCGATCGACTTTCGCTCCCTATATGGACTAGAGTTCCAACGAGAGGACTACTGTCGTCTCTTTTTCTTTTTTTTTTTTTTTTTTTTCTCTCTTTAAACATCTCACGCTGAGTTTTAACCCCGTGTACCTTTGACAATTAAAGGTCGTCGAATTATACGTACTCGTATGTTTTATATAATACGAATGGAGTAACTTTATTAAAACATTTTTCTTTTTTTTTTTATTTTCGAGCGTAGGCGTGGGAATCGCGGAAACGCGTTGGTATCTAGGTCGAGGTCGATGCTCGAGGTCAGGCGAGTATTCGTCTTTCGACGTAACGCTTCTCTTTTTCGTTAACGTTCGAACGACGTGCGCGCATACGTATCTACGAGCGAAATACATACACATACGTACGACCGATCTTTTCTTTGGGGATAATTTTTTACAACGATTCATTACTTCTTCTCTTAAGTATGTATATTATTGTAATGGATTGTGAAATAATATTACCTAACACAACGAGGAGATACATACAACGTTCTAATATACTATAATAGCTATGTCGCATTTGCAGCCCGATTATTATAGGGACGCGCCTCATTTTCGATTGGTGGATAACGGTCCTCAATACAGACTGGAAATACCTCACGCGAAGCTCGACTTTACCGGAACGTATTCGGTGATCGCTCGAAATTGTCATGGAGAAGCGAAAGCCATAATTTCTTTGCAAATATATGCTAAAGGTGAGAGAAATTCTATATATTGATTTATATACACCTACATACATCATATTTATTATCAATGTTTAAGATCAACTAAATGGATTAACCCGTTATGTTACCTATTTATCATAATTTATAATTATATGAATTCACATATCCTTTTGCAGGTCAAGGTAAGGAAACGACGAAGATGAAGAAGTCGCCGATTACGCACGGGTTGGTATTCTATCGTTAGACGAATTTCCAATTTTTCTTTCTTTTTTTCTTTCTACTCGCACAGCTCGTAGTTTTGAAAATGTACTCCAAGTTACATCTCGCTTACGTCTTTATCGGATTATTCGCAGGAAGGTGCTCACCTTGCCTATGGTAACGAGGGAACTCAGAGATATAAGATGTTGCGACGGTGACGCTGTCACTTTGGAGTGTAAATTTCTTGCCACGCCCGAACAACCCAACGTTCGTTGGGAGAAGGGTGGAAAGGTAACGCAACGCGTGTAATTCTTCTACCTACAATATAGCGTTTCTCGAAATATCGTATAAACGTAGAAATGGCAAAGTTAATAATGGTCATTTTTAGATAATAACGATGGGTAACGATTTTACGAGTGAATTCGATGGCGAAGTAGCACGGCTAAGCATCCAACACGTATATCCCGAGGACGAGGGAGAGTACACGTGTGTCGCTTACAACGAACTTGGGAAGGCATTCACGTCGGCTTGTCTCGTCGTTGATGGTAATTTAACGTTAAAAAAAAAGTTTACCTTCGTTTTACATCACATTTTTATCCTTACGAATTTTCGCAATCGTTAATGTAAATCAAAATATAAATAGAAAGAGGAACGATTCCTTTCGAGAGAAGTTGAAACGTCAAAAAAGTTGTTATAGGTAACGTTGAGTTATAAAGCGTAATCAAAACGCGCCTCCGTGGTCCGAGCATTCTCCCCCTTGCATTTGCTCACGTGCATTTGCTAATAAATTGCGCGAATATCAAGTTACTTATATTAGAAACGTGCGCGTTCAAAATAATAATCAATCCTTTGTTCGATCAAAGAGTTGAAGAGTTGAATATACGTTTACGTTAAATCTTTCTTCTTTGGCAATTGGTCAATCCCCGCAGTTCCCGAGGGCAAAGAAAACGTACTGAGCGAAAGATTAACACGACCGGTCGGCCTACTATCGGCAGGATCAACGCCTCGATCAACTCCACGATCTACGCCTATAAGAAGTTTGTCTCCTGCAGTTTCCCGTGAGTTTTCAAGACTGAACTTTTTCCCCCCTTCAATCTAACATTAACCGCGCGATTCAGCAAAAAGAAATTGAAAATATTAAGTGCATGAGACTCTTTCGAAGATTTCATTCGGTGATATTTAATCGAATGGCAATAATTTTCTCCCGATTAGACGGCCGCGAACTCAGGTCTCCTCAATTTCCGGCACGACGCGGTTCAACGATAAAACGACCAAAGATCAGTCCACCGAAATTTTACTCCGTACCGCACAATCGAGTGGTCGAAGAAGGTGAAACCGTGCGTTTCCAATGTGCCGTCGTCGGTCATCCAACGCCCTGGCTGAAGTGGGACAAAAATGGAATCGTTGTCACGCCGACCACGAGAATTTCCATCGTAGAAAAGGACGACGTGAAGGTCCTAGAGATCGGGGAGGTTACGCAAGAGGATGCTGGCCTTTACAGAGTTACCTTGGAAAACGATTTTGGTAGAATCGAGGCTAGTGCTCGACTCGAAGTGATAAGTAAGCGTAACTCTGACGCATTCCCGGCTACGTTTGTAATACCACGATTAGATAACCGTTTCTAAAAGCTTCTTACATAATTATATTTATCTTCTCAAATATTCATAATATTGATTAGCGTGGACGTAAAAGAAGAAAAAGAGAGAAAAAAAAACAAAGGAGGTAAAGAAAAATATTTAATAAATAAGACAATTATTTTGAATAGATCGGCATGGATCTTACGGGCGAACTATAAGAACTAGAAGTGCCTCTCCGAGGATTCATCCTTCCTTTTCTCGAAGTCTTCTCGATACGACTACGAGAACGGACGGCCGTTTGCGCCTGCAATGTGGCCTAAGAGGGATCCCTAGTCCAACGCCAACCTGGTATAGGTAATATCTTTAATACGTCACGTACGAGTGACTATGCGAATCGAGACGAAACGTCTGTTTGCGTTTTAGGAATGGACGACCTTTGCCTCGTTCGAATAGAATAAAGAGACACTTTGACGGTAAAACCGCGAAAATCGAAATTACGAAAGTAAAAGCGAGCGACTCGGGCGAATATGCCTGCGTGGCAACGAACGTCCTTGGCTCAGCGAGGAACACTTGTCAGGTAAATATTTATGACCTCAAAAGATTAGCTTCTCGTTCTTTCTCTCCTTCGCCTTTCACAGATAACCGTACTCGATCCACACGATTCTTCAACTTTGGACAAAGAACCACCGACATTCTTGCAATCGCTTCCCAAAGAGTCCATCGTTATGGAAGGAAATTCATATGAACTTCGTGCCAGACTAGCTGGTAAAACTTGATATCTTTCTTCTTCTTCTTCTTCTTCTTCTTCTACTTTATGCTGCTTTTTCTCTCCGGATGGATAAGACTCGCGTGGATTTATTCTCACAGGTACTCCCCCGTTCTCGATCAATTGGTCGAAAGATAAACGCGAGATACCCGACGACGATCGTCATAATTACGTTTCGCATAGCGATGGAGGAATCGCCCTAAGACTCTGCGATGTCCATCCACGAGACGCCGGAGATTACGCTTGCGTCGTTCGAAACGAATTCGGAGAAACGTCCTGTAGCGGTCTCCTTGCTGTTCAAGGTATTCGTTATCTTTCATATACCTATATACCTATCCATCGTATCGAGTATAAAAATTCCCCAAGATAGGGGAAGCGTAATGATTCGATGTTTATTCGTTGAACAGATTATAAGGCTATATATCCTAATCTCGCGCCACGGTTTACCAAAACGCCGCTAACTCAAATCGTCTCGAAGGGCGAGACCGCGTGTTTCTGTGCACGAGTACAGTGCGAAAAGTCAATGGACTTTTTTTGGACCGTTAATGGAAAAGACGTCAGGGATAACGCTAGATGCAAGGTACGTACCGAACTTTATGGAATAATTAACGACAAGAGAGAGGGAGAGAGAGAGAGAGAGAGAGAGAGCTGCCCAAGAGATTTTAAACAAGAGTATTATTATATTGCGCAGATCGAGGTAGACGAAAATGTCAGCATTTTGAAGATACGCGACGTCTCCTCGCGAGACGCGGGTGAAATTCGTTGTACAGCTTCTGTCCTTGGAAATGGTCCATCGATCTGCTGTACGACGGAACTGCAATTGAACCGAATTTCGTGTATCTCCGAGGGCCGCACTTCGAATTCGAAGAAAGAACAAAAGATATCTTATAACCGTGAAAAATCACCGTCTCCATCGTTATTTAATCGTACGCCCGATTCCAAACTCTTTCAGACTCTTTCGAGCTCATTTAGAAGATCCAAGAAGGAACAGCATTTAGTTTCGACGAATGGCTCCTGTCAAAAGGAAGAAAAATTCAAACGCACGAGATCGTCCTCGCTTCCTTTAAGAAAGAAATCGTCGAGCCCCCAACGGCTCTCTCCATTGCCGAAGAAGAAAAATGCCGTTCCTCCGACGGATCTGCATATCTCGAAGACGAAGAAAGACAAATCGAATGAGACAGATATAATACCATTTACGTGCACAGAACGATCTCTATTAACATCGAGAACGGATAACGAATCTAAAGAGCCCGATGACGAATCGTCCAACAAATTGGACAAATTTGTAGCGGCTATGATCGTTAAAGCCCCCAACGACGTAAAAGTCTTCAGAGGTAACAAGCTCGTTCTCAGGATTACCTATCGTGGCCATCCCGAGCCATTGGTCAAATGGTTTCGCGCGGTAAGTAAGAATTCGCTACGCTCTTAAGAACGTTGTTCAAAGTAACATTACTAGCTAATATATCTGTAATCGTTAATAGGAATGAATTGGTATGACGTTTGAATATATTTGCAATTTCCTTGAGTCGCTATGACATTGTCGCCGCTTAGGTAACAGGTAGCTTATCGACGACGCTTAGAAACATACGTCCATTTATGCCCCGAATTCATCACAATGAATATTTCTGTAAATGTAATTTGCTGGCGTTGGATCAATTGTCCATTCCACTGGTCTTATCTTCGACGTTCGGTCGAAGATATTCTTCGGTCGAAGAATTCCGATGGAATCTTTAACGCGATAAATGAGAGAACGTCGAATCCCCAAATACTTTCTTTTCATATTTCTTGTGCAAGTACGTACGCATTACGTATTTTGCACAAATAAATGCTTCTACTCCACATGTCTACCTACACATACATAATAGATACGTAGAAAGTTTCGTTACGTTTAATGCGGCTTATTAATTTTAATTGGAATTTATGAGGAACTATGTCAGTGGCCTTATATGTGTGCTCGAAATGAATATTAAAGGTCCGGTCACCTTACGACGAGCGATATTCGAGAGATCTCCCCTCTTTCTCTATTTTGTTATAGAAACCAATGCGACGCGTTGACTCGCTCCGTCGCATCGCGTCGCAACGTACGAAACTGTACGAAGCAGTATTCTCGCGATCGTTGACAAAACATGCGTCTTCTCTTAAACCTTGAGCACGCATTCTTTTAGATCTTTATCGCACCTATTACAATCTCTGTAAAATGAGCCATTCCCATACTCTAACGGCAATATATTAGAAAGCAAGTATCGATTGCTGTCAATATATTCAATAAACTAATGTTTCTATATCGTTCAAGGGTCGAGAGTTAACGTCCGAGGAAAAAATTGGAATTACCTACGGTGCTGGTGTCTCTCATTTAACGTTGGACAATATAACGGCGGATAATGCTGGAAAGTACGAAGTGTCGGTGGAAAATTTATTAGCACGGGATCGACAATTTTTTAGTCTCGCCGTTGAAGGTAATTTTAACTTTTATTGCATTTTCTCACGCATAATGTAGGATACATACGTAGCTACATTATACGTATACGTATGCCCGTAGATATGGGAAAATAAAATTGTTTCTAACGATTAACGAGAAACTTTCCTGCGCTGTCGATCTTTCGGCTTTCAAATGGCCGATCAAACGAACTTATCTTAAGACTTTCAAATATTTCCAATAATTGCCGATCGC
This sequence comes from Vespa crabro, assembly GCF_910589235.1. Taxonomy (NCBI): domain Eukaryota; kingdom Metazoa; phylum Arthropoda; class Insecta; order Hymenoptera; family Vespidae; genus Vespa; species Vespa crabro. Next base: position 146,995 of record NC_060961.1, on the reverse strand, counting down.
AATTCATATTAAATATATAGAATAATCTCGATCGCATGTATAAATATTACAGAGAAATTTGACAATGAATGTTATCGAGCGAGGCGTTCGTTCTCTATATGGAGCTCTCCGTAAGCACTCGCGCTCGCGAATGTTTACAGAAATTCGAAAGAAACGGATCTTACATCATTCCTATCTAATTGCCCTGCCGTAACGATATAACATAACGCACACATTATCGGAAAGTTCGTGTGTGTTTATTTAAAGCAATCGTATTTAGAGGTCATGCGGGGCAAACTATGATTTCAAGTCGCAAGAATCGATCGTTTGCGCGTTAAAGATGATACGTGCTCCGATTCCTTTTTCTTACAAATATTCTCGCAAATATTACGTCAGAGATTTTTCTAAATTAATTCCCGAGAAAAATATTTATCTCTGCGTTTACGTTCTACGTATTTTTAACGTATCTACGAGAAGATTTTTTGATGCGATGTGTTTTATAATTTTTCTTCGATCGAGAGATTTTGTTTATCATAAAACAGACACGCATTGCGAATATCTCTATGTACTTCTCTTCTTGAGATAAAAATGAAAAAACGAGTTGGATCAAAGTAACATATGTAAGTGACGAGATAAGAAAGATGTAGCTCGTTAGAGCGTGGAGAATCGATATGATTCGAGAATTAGGAAAAAGATTAGATGTTCCGAGACGTGTAACTCGCGAGCATTGTTTCGCGTGTGTGAACAATTTTTTTTTGCTTCGCTTTGCTTTGCTTTACACGGTCTAGTTCCTTTTCTCGCGTACAAAGCGGACGACAATCTCACATGACGGCTCGCGCAATTATTTCTCTACCATTTTCAAGACGAAGTCGCACCAGTCCGCTTCTTCCTCTCTCTCTCTCTCTCTCTCTCTCTCTCTCTCTCTCGTGGTTTCATTCGTTCTCCCTTCCCCTATCCCCACTCCATCGTCCTTCTTTTTTCCTCGAGAGAAACGTCGTATACCACCCATTCACATCGAACACTTCTATAACGCTATCTGCTAGGCCAGTCGATAGTTATCGCATTGACACAATGAGACGCATTTCTCGATTTTTCTTACTTTACTTTGGCTAAATGGCACGTCGACGTTATTTCAAGTTCGATCGCTTTGATCTACGAAGACACCACCATGGAATTGGGTAATATACGACGTAGATGCTCTCTCTTGTTATGACATAGCACCGAAATAGAAAGTTTGTCAAGTAAATGTGTAGCGTACGAAGTGAAACTGTCGCTCCTGTTATCGCAATCTTTTATGCGCCCGACTAAATTGCATGAAGTTTGAAACGTCGCGAGTGCTAAGTCAGACGACACGACGCGATTTAATCTATTTGAAAATAATTTGTATTATTTGTATTATTTTAACGACAGGACCACCGGATCCACCGACGGGTATTCCAAGTGTAACGCGTTCGAAGAATTCGGTAACGATTGCTTGGAGATCACCGGCTTACGACGGTGGTTGTACGATAACCGGTTATACGATCGAGATGAATAGACGAGAAGAAAACTCCTGGACGGTCATCGCTGAATCCTGTCATTCTCTTAGTCATACGGTGCTCGCATCGTCAAAGAATTCTGAAATCGTCCCTGGTGAAAGTTACCGTTTCAGGGTCAGGGGGGAAAATATTCATGGGGTCGGTGAACCCAGTGCCCAATCGGAACTCGTTAGGATACCTCGGGAAGGAGAAACGATTTTACAGAACGAGGAAGAGGAAGGTAATTAAAAGTATTACACAAATGGAACGTTTTCTTCATTTTTTCTCTCTCATTCGTAACATACGTATGTCCAATCATTTATTTGGGATTTATTATTTATCTGGTCTGGCCATCGTAGAATTTGTAGCAGCTTTCGAAGCTCGCACGGTTCATGCGGAGGACTCGCAATTATTCGTCGATAGATACGACGTCTTCGAGGAGCTCGGTAAAGGCCGCTATGGCGTCGTTAAAAGGGTCGTCGAAAAGTCATCGAATGAAAGTTTCGCCGCGAAATTCGTTAGAACGATCAAGAGCAAGGATCGCGAACAAGTTCGCGAGGAAATAAATATTATGAATATGCTCAGACATCCGAAGCTTCTACTTCTAGCAGCCGCCTTCGAAGGCCCCCGAGAAATTATAATGATCACTGAATAGTATGTATTTGCTTTTAATCGAGTTTTTCTCTTCGCATTTATCTTTCCTCATTCCGCCATCTGTTGCCCGTCTCAAAACAGCATTTCCGGTGGCGAGCTTTTCGAACGAGTTGTGGCGGATGATTTTACTCTGACCGAACGGGACAGCATGCTTTTTATGAGACAAATTTGCGAGGGCGTCGAGTACATGCATCAAAATAATGTCGTCCATTTAGACCTGAAGGTAAGGAAAAAAAAAGAAAAAAAAAAAAGAAAAAAAGAAAAGAGAATATTTCTCTTTCTTACACTCTCCTATTATTATTACATGGAACTATTCTATCGTTGATGATTTCGTCGAGTTCGATCTTAAGGGAGAAGAACAAACGTTAGCTGTCAAAAGTTTCTTTGCTGCCTTTACAGCCAGAAAACATAATGTGCCGAACGCGTACTTCCCATAAAATCAAGCTCATCGATTTTGGATTAGCCCAAACCCTTAAACCGGACACACCGATAAGAGTTTTGTTCGGTACGCCAGAGTTCATACCACCTGAGATCATAAGTTACGAACCAATTGGGACCGAGTCGGATATGTGGAGCGTCGGCGTTATCTGTTATGTACTGTAAGTTTCTACGAAAGATATGAGCGACGTACGTAATATTTGGAATAATGGAGCGTGCTCCGTCAAATATATCTTTGGAAATTCAGATTAACGGGACTATCGCCTTTTATGGGTGACAACGATGCCGAGACGTTCGCGAATATAACGAGAGCCGATTATGATTTGGACGATGAAGCTTTCGATGCTATTTCGAATAACGCTAAAGACTTTATCACTGGTTTACTCGTTAAACGAAAAGAGTAAGTAACGATGTCTATCGTAAAGTACAATACCATCTGTCATGTAAAAAGTTTAGATTGGAAAAGTAATACTAATAATATTGATATTTTTCCTCTCTTAGATCGCGCATGTCGTCAAGGCAATGTCTGGAACACCCGTGGATGGCACAACATGCTGAAAGTATGAGCAGAGTGGCATTACCAACGGACAAGTTAAAGAAATTTATCGTACGTAGAAAGTGGCAGGTAAATATTATTTTTTATATTCGACATTCGACTTTTGCTAATTCTTTCTTCTTTCTCTCCCGCCCGCCCCCACCACGCAACCCTCCAACTATCACGGATAATACGATCGATCTTATGTGACATCTTCACTTTGAAGATCGATTAATGTTAAATATTGAAAGATTTGCCAGCATGTGCATGCTCTATTGAAAATCGAAGAAGCTTGTTTTTCTGCACACACGATTGTTGACGATTCATTGTCGTAGAGAGAAATAAATTTGACGGATGATAGCGTGCATAAAGGCAAGCTGAATGTTGCGATTTAAAATAGCGAGCTACATAATATATCTCGATTTCTTCCTCTCGCGCTTTTTTATTTAATTGAACGAGTGTGCGTATATGTATGCGCGGGCGCGCGCCTGTGTGTGCACGCTTTCGTTTGTTCGAATAGAAAACAGGAAATGCCATTCGTGCGCTAGGAAGAATGGCGATTCTTTCGGCGAACAGTAGGAAAAGTCCAACGAGGACGACGGAGACGTACGATTCGACCAACAATACGGATAAGTGCGTTATTAATGAAGGAGACAAATTTTTCGAGTCTTCGGCGTGTACGGAAGGAAACGATAAGAATGATACGATGACCGATCTAGAAGATGATAATTCGAATTGTTCGTTCGAACTCGAGGGGAGTTCCAGACGAAAAACTAGCCTGTACTCGTTTTGTTACAAAACGGAAGTAAATATTTCATTGGAAGAAGAATCGGACGGTAAAGTGTATAAAGACGAGGACGAGGACGAGGAAATGTCATCTGCGATCGATAACATATATTTGGAAAGTACGAGAGAAAGCGAACTGGCGGTGGAAGAAAATCATGAGAATATCGGGGAACAAGACTTGACGAATGTAGAAAGGAAATCATCGGGAATCGACATAGATTCCGTATCTAGTAGATTTCAAAATCAACGACGAGTGTTTCGAGGTGACTCACGTGATTCCGGAATCGCCGATTGCAGTTCGAATTTAGCTACTTCGTCATTGCAATTAGACGAGTTGGGAATCGTTTCGATCATCGAGGAGGAAACGGACAACGAGACTAGTTCGAAATCTTCGAGAGACGATACAGGGAGTACCGAAGCTACCTCGCAAAGTAAAAACCTAAAAATTAAAGCTTCGCGTGAGACTAATCCCGTCCAAGAAGGTGTGTAATTATTCTAACAATTATATTGCTTTCTTCGTTTTATCGCCTTTCTTTTCTTCACATTATTTATACGCGATATAAAGCGAATTTCAATTTTAACCAAATATCTATAATATTTACTATTTCGTTCGTTAGATGCCAATAAAAATCAGGATGCAAGGATGATCGTTGCTCGGAATCGAGAAAAATTCGTTCCTACGGGGAACGTCAGTCGTACAGCAAAGATGTTTGAACAGGAGGCAGAATCCTTAAAATCATCGGCACCCTCTCAAATTCATATTGTACATCGCGCCTATCCGGCAACAACGATGGCCACTGGTGGTAAACCGCACAACGAGAGGATACAAAGAGTTTTTGCCTTTTGGAATAAATAAGAAGACTTTTGTAGTTGTCTCCTTTTTTTTCTTTCTTTTTTTTTTTTTTTTATCGATGAGATATATGAACTTTTTTCGACAATTGACGGCACTGTATTTAATTTTTTCATTTCATCGTCTACTTACACACGCACGCACAAACACACAATTATAATCGAATACAAGTGTTATGCGAATAAGAATTTTCTTAAGATATTAGTCCAGTTTCTTCGAGAAGAGGGAACAATGGAAGAGCTATCGTGTCTCTAATATTAGTGTAGATACTTTTAGCGAGAAATAAAATTGATTCAAGTGTTGTTATAATCGGTGTGTGTGTATATGCACACACACACGCGCACACGCACACGCACACACATATACATATATCGCCTTCTTGTATAAAGAGAATTAGAGATACCTAAATATATTATAATTTTACAACGATCCGACGATAAAATGATAAAATATGAAATAAAAGAGTAAGACAGAAATACAATTACAACACGTTATGGGAAAGAAAAGACGTCAAAGTACGTACTCATATCGTTAGTTTATTTTTCATTCTTTAAGCATTTTTTTGATAAATGTTTGTTAAATCATCCTTGACTGGACAATTTGTAAGACGATCGTTTATGTCAAAGCAAGTAAAGTTATCCTTGCTTACAGGTGTCCAGGGAGTATCGACATATTCGTTCAATGATGATGTTGGATCGCTAAAAAAAAAAAAAAAAGAAGAAAATAAATAATATCAAATGGAAGATATCCGAGGTAAGATGTGGCGGTTAAGAATCATGGATGAAAAAATTTTACCCAGTTTTCGCAAAATTGGTCCACAAGTATGTAAGTCGTTCGATCATATTCCTATCCTTGGTTCCTACCGCCGGAGGTAAAGGATTCTTAGCTTTACATAATGGCAGATAAAAGAGATAACATTCTTCGTCGGCGTGAGAAGCTCCTGAAGATAAAATATTTCCATATTACTCGAATACTTACTGCAATACGATACTGACAAGTTTGCCTTTCTACGTAGAAATGAGGATGGAAAGGAGCAATGATTTGGAGCAATGATAGCCTTACATACCCTTTGGATAGTAATCCAAATTATCTGACTTGGGTAGAATTGCTTGTAACAAACGAGTAATGGTGATTTCATCGCCGATATAGGAAAATTTATATAAATAAGTTGGCGCACACTCTCTCTTTCTTCGATCGTTGGCTATCATATTGATCGGACAACAAAAATATATATCGCTCAAAAGACTTATCAAAGACGGAATAGATTCCTTGGTTAACGGTTCGTCGCTACCGAAGTAATAATTTTTCACGTCTTTCAACAACCGATCAACCTTTTCGGGCTCCTTTGATATGGCCAATTTCCCAATATAATTCTTCAGCATTTTGTCAATTATTTTCAAGCCTTCCTCGTTGGTATCTAAAAATCGTAAGAATTGAGATAGATTTCGTCATCGTTCCAAATCTTCGTAAGACGACGAGAAAGGAATGTGGATAAAGAAAGTTAGGTGAGAATTTGCAAATTTTCTTACTTTTTAAGAACATTATAAATTCATTACTCGTATAACCGAGCATAATTGGTATATCAGCGTCGTCTTTCAAGCATTCCTTTATCGGACGTGGTAGAAATGGATTTTTCGATTTGACGTCAATGACAGGTCCAACCGGCAAATTTTCGATAATCGTTTCCTGGGAAGATGATTTTATTAAGTTAAATTCATTAAATTAATTCGAAGTAAGTGGAGAAGAAACGAGACGCTTAAGACATACCGAGGATGTAAGAATTTTGAACTGTGCCTCTATAAGTTGCGAGGCCGGAACTGTTCGGAGAAATTCAACGACTTCTTTAGGATCCCTCGAATCCTCGAAGCCAAGGATCGATGCGAGTTTAAAGCAATTTTCTGGCTTACTCATTCCTATGGCCCAAGGACACGTTACCGCTCCGCTTTGATATATCGCCTTGTGAAAAAGACCTAAAATTGAATAATAAAAAAAGTTTACCTTCAAAGCGAAAATGCAAATTATTCTTTAAGTACTCGTCTATGTCCATATTTATATCTTTATTATCATTAAATGTGTATCTTTGGTACCTTTCGCCATGGGCGACAGTGTTAAACAATGAACGGACGCACCACCGGCGCTAATCCCAAATATCGTTACATTTTTGGCATTTCCTCCGAAATTCTCTATGTTTTCCTGAACCCACTTTAATGCTGCCACTTGGTCCTTTAACCCTTGATTACCAGGCGCGACCTCGTCGTCCAAATTTAAAAATCCTTTTGAAAATGGGCAAACACAAGTCTTAGAAAGACTAACTTCTCTTAGAAAAACTTGTCTCTATTCCGATTATTTTTCAATAAAATCCAGAAAGATATTCGTAAAAATGTTCCTCACCTAGAACCCCTAGTCTATAATTGGTAGTAACGAGAACGATGTCCTTGTTCATAAAGTAATCCGGTCTAATGACTTGTTCGATGCCAGAACCGAATATAAATCCGCCCCCATGAATATAAACCATAACAGCTTTACTTCCCATCAATGAATTTGTGTAAACATTAAGATAAAGTGAATCCTCATTACCGATAATATCGGTACGGGACAGTTCGTTCGGCTGCACGCAACAATTCACCTTGATATTCCGAGCATCTCTCAGCCCGGTCCATGAAGCAGGTGGTTCAGGATCCTTTAACCCAAAATCAAGAATGAAATTCGCAAATGAAGAAACATTGGGCGCTTGCGAACGATGCTGTCGAAAATGAATCGAGCATAACTTTATAATAACGCGATAATAATTATTCGCGTCGTTGAAGAATACTCGAAAAAGGAAAAATGTCCAAATGGCAATCTACAGAACTAATAACAATAATCATATAATAATATCATTACTAATAATCATATTCTAATCTCTAATTAATTTTAATACGTGCACGAACGTTATCGACCTTGGTTTCGATAATGACTTGTAAAAATGATGCGATTGCGTTCTTATGATAGCTTACACAGAGAGAGAAATTTTCTCGTTTCGTTCGTTAAATACCTTAAATCGTAACGGTCCAAGAGGAGGTGCGGCAAAAGGTATTCCCTTGAAACTAAAATAAGACGTTCCTAAAACGCTTTCGCACAAGGAACCTTCCAATTTACCCTGCTTAACGCTTACTACAACCGACATATTTTTCAATCGCGTTCGACCGCACACCTGTTAAATAAGCCCGATTTTCATCCAACTGATGTTACAAGTAACTGGAAATAATCTTTTATATACGTTTGTATCTATATAGTTATTTGTGTATGAATATTATCTTATCTGAGATAACTACGCAACTCCGAATAGGAATATATTACGTAATTTATAATATATCTAATCGCATTAAATACGTTTTTTTTCAATTTTATTATGTTTATGCGTTTGTAAGAAGGCACACAAATTGATAAAAAATAATTACAAGAAGATATTAATGCAAGTCATGCCTAGATTGAATATATCAAACTTTATTTTGTTTGTTTGTTTGTTTGTTTGTTTTTTTTTCTTTTTTCAATTTCTTACACGACCTTTTCTTCGCACGGTACGCATAAGTCGTGTAAAATAATGGACGCAGTTTATTATCCATTACGGTTACGTATAAGCAAGGTAAATGAATATTTACCAATAGAACATGCAAAAGTTTTTAATCGTTGTTTAATCGTTTAATGCGTAGGACAAACTTGAACTGAATATAATATTGTTTTAGAAAAATATCATCAGATGTTAGTAATTAAGTATTAAAATATCGGCTAGTAGTCTTCTCAACGTTCGTAAAGATCTTAATTACATGTGTGTGTGGCACATATCATATTATACATTCGATAACAATACGGCTATAAAACCAAGACACTTAAGATAGTTTACATTTTCGAGACACGTGTAGCATTTTAATTTCTATAAAGTAATATAAAATATGTTATATCCTTGTAATTATTCGAAACAATATTGCAAGTATTTTAAAGAATAGCAAGAGAAATTCTTCAATTGTTTTAATTCCATAGGCTTTTATCAGGAATGATTTGACAATAGAAATGATATTTTTTCGAAGGTTCAATGTTCTTCATCGTTAACGTTTCATTTTATCAAGAATTGGTACGACCATGTCGAACGACGGACGTTTCCCTGGATCTTCGTTCATGCAAATTCTTATTAATTTGGCAAGATGCGGAGAGATTCCCGGTGGTATGCTAACGCGCAGTTCTTCCAACGCTATCTGCAAATAATATATAAACGTCAATATAACAATTTATGGATAAATGGATAATATTAAGGCATTCACCTTCATTCCACATTCCATGGGTGAGAGGTCGGCAAAGGGCACTTCTCTCGTAGCAAGTTCCCACAAAAGAACAGCGAAGCTCCACATATCGCTAGCTTCCAAATTGATATCAGAGGGTCTTTTGCTAAGAGCTTCCGGAGACATCCACGCTGGTTCATATATGCGTCCAACCTCTTGGAAAGAGAATTTCGAATCTGCCATATTAACTCGAGCGGTTAAATCTTCGTCGATCTAGAAAAAGGGCGCGTAGATTGAAATGCTAATGTAAATGGCGCATTGGGTCATTTATCGTTTACCATAATGTGTTTGCTGTTCAGCTGAAACCTGCATCTATTTTGTCTTTCTAATCCATGAAGAAAGGCCATAGCTCTTGCTACGTCGAGAGCTAATCTAAGAGCACGCGCCGTGTCAACGACGACGCCAGTACCTCCATGTAAAAGCCTATGCAAACTTCCTCTAGCCATGTACTGTGAAACCGTCGCTAATTGTGGTGGCTGATTGACACATCCGAGAACGGGAAGAACATTTGGATGAGAAAATATTCGAAGTTTAGGAAACTCTTCATTGAAATCCCTGGATATACGCGCTGTACACTCGCGCACATTTAAAATTTTTGCTACGATATCGTTATTTTGCCAACGTCCTCTCCAAGTTTCTCCGCTTGGAGTACTCGCCAAATGAGTATGCAAGGCAAGATCCGCCATGTTGATACCTTTGTGTCTGGATAGAGTGGCATCTCCTGCAAGAGTAATATTTTCTGCGTCTGTCCTTTCAAAAGTAATAATAATAATAATAATAATAAGAAGAAGAAGAAGAAGAAGAAGAAGAATCTTACTACTCCTAGTTTTTAATCCCAGCCAACTTTGATCCTTAAATTGAATTTTTTTTAAGTCTTGCCCGTGCTCCACCGCCATGTCTAATGGAAAGAGAACTTTAAATAGAAATTTACTACAAGTGCACATATAATAAAACGGCTTACCGTGTAATCTTTTTGCCAAATGTCCTCTGGCTTTATCAAGAGGAGTATCGCCATCTTTATTAGCTATTGATACCAAGGCACCGGCAGCCACTAACTCTTCCGAGACAGCTTGGTCCCCCCAAAAGCACGCATAATGAAGGGCGGTATTTCCATGCTCGTTGGTAACATTTACATCCGCCTTATTTCGCAACAACTGTTAAAAGGAGGAATGTATTATTGCCACTACGCAACTGTTATACCTTTCAAGAGTTTTTATTATTATAATCCATCTATTTTACCAACTGAACAATTTCCTTATGTCCATGAGCGGAGGCAAGGTGAAGCGGCGTGTCGTCTCCTCTGTTAGTAGCATTGATGCGTGCTCCTCTACTAACTAGCAGCTCTGCCAATTTGAGGTGGCCTTCTTTACAGCACCAGTGAAGCGGGCTAAATCCATGGTCATCTCTATACATAGAACGATGAATCATATTTATGGTAATGCTACTGGCGGTAATTAATTATCATCATTCGTATCATATAATAAATAATCTAGTACTGTTCTTATTGCGAATAATATATATCCATATACACGTATAATTCCTATCGTTTAATATAGACGACTGTTAAAGATCCCAACGTGTGCGTGTGTGCTGAGTCTGCTGTGTGTATATACACACACACACGCGCGCGCGCGCGCGCGCGCGCACGACGAATGCCATTGAAAGCGTTAATATAATAAAAGTTGAAGCAGAGAAATTAGCGATAAAAAGTCGAAATTACATACGGAAACGACACAACGCTCGCGACAGTGGTGAAGATTTTTCCAAAAATGGAAGTAGATATTTACCCTTGATTCATGTCATGTTCAGTGTCGTCCAACCAAACGCGAACTTGCATGGCATTTCCTTCGCGACACCATTGAAATATATCTTCCATTTTATTCTCTTTATCGATAAAAAGCAAAGAAATTCTATAAATAATACCGTACGGGAGTGGCAGCCTCCAGTTGTGTGTTACAAACTCATAACCGTCTCATATACTATATATAATCATGTTTACTTCACTGACACACACATCTACATATAATATGTGTGTGTGTATTCAGAGTTCGCACTGTGCACCGTATTTATGAGAAAATATTTACAAGATCAATGCCCACAGTCAGTAATTAATTAATTTGACACTTTGATTTTCTTTAGGACGATATTTTCTTTGAAAATTGTGACGATCTAAAGCCCTTAACATTTCTCTGAGAACGCACCCAGCGTATTAGACCGTAGGACCATATACGCTAACCATATATTGTATAATATACTTTATTTATATACGTACATTCATCTATGGTGGTGGGGGTTTTCTTGTATCGGTTTCCCTTTACGTCACTCAGATTTTATTTAACATTGTTACGCCAACGATGTAAATACGCGGCTACGAATCCGGCGATATATATATATATATTTGTGTGTGTATTATTATTATACTCTAAATCTTCCTGCTAAAGTTTTATTTTTGATCTATAAACGGGTTAGCGATTATTAATTTGCTGATAATAATTACCAAGTAATCTTTTAAACTAATATTTCGATGGATGAAAAGAAATATAAGAAGTTCGCAAGACCGTTGTTGCACGCTGTTCTTTCTTAATCGCGGACCAATCGACAGAGAGCATTGAGCGATGAAACGGTAAACATCGAGCGTAGAGTTCCGTCACAATGTAAACACACCAAGTTGCAAATGGGAACGTAAATAAAAACGATCGGGGCAATTATCGTATCAATATCGTTGATTCTTTACTAGTAAGAGAATTTTAATAGATACGTTTATATTAATTTAACTTTGGGCCTCCAGAAGCAGGAACTTCCACGTGGGGAACAACAAGATATCATGTATATGTGAAAACGAAGAAAACATTTTCATTATATATTTGGAGAAATTTCGATAATAATATCTAGCCAATGGCTGCTTGAAATGGGTTATATTTATTTAGTCGCTGCTCGGCGATTGGTTAGCATGGCATTAGCACTGTGATTCGTCTAGACGTGTCTAGATGTCGTTAGAAAAAGGAAACCTTACTGTATACCCAACCGATGATGATCGGCTGTTCTCTTATCTAGGCTTTTCGCACTTGATCGTTCACAGTGTGACACTTTAGAGTTTAAATCGAATATATTATTTTCTATAGTTTTATATCGTAGATTTGAGTCATTCCTCGATGCTGCTATGGGATTAATTGAAAACTTATTTTTATATATTTTCTTAATAGCAGCATTCGTCGTCGTCGTGGTACGTTTAGAGGTTATAACCCTCGTCCTTTGTAATCGTTACAAATTGTTGATGTAATTATTATTAGGAAATAAGAACCAAACTAAATTACCTTAAATTATGTCGTATCGTATATGCCGTAGTTCTGTATAATATTGCATATAACAACGCAACCTTATCCAAAATTATGGCGAGACAAAAAGGAAAAGGTCTTTTTCGATCACAAAAGGAAGGAGTATCAAGATTTTCCTTCGTTATACAATGACTGGAGCATAAATCTAAGTGTTATTGTACCTGCTTACAACGAGGAGGAAAGACGTAAAGATTATAATATTTGTAATAATAAGGAATGGCTCAACGACATGGTTGTTCATATTGAACATGGTTGTAATGAGAGATTATGATTAGTAATTGACATATTATTTGTATTGTTTTAGTGTCGCCAATGTTGGACGAATGTTTAAAATATTTGGAACAATTGAAAAGATCCGGCCACAGTTACGAGGTAATAATAGTTAGCGACGGAAGTACAGACAGAACTGTAGAAGTTGCTCAAGGTTATGCTTCCAAATACGATACTGTCAGAGTACTGGCTCTTGTTAAAAATAGGGGTAAGGGTGGTGCCGTTAGGCTGGTCAGTATAAAGTAGTTCCTTTTAGCGAGCACGTATTACTCCATAAGCTTGTATTACTTGTATAGCGCATAAACGTCATTTCGTTACTCTCAGGGTATGCTGAGCTCAAGAGGTAGCGCGTTGTTGTTCGCAGATGCCGACGGGGCTACTAGATTTGCTGATCTAGAAAAGTTAAACGACAGTTTAAGAAACACATTGGGATGTAAGTTGAACGGATTTAGAAAATTTTTCATCTAACTCAGAGGAAAAATTAAAAGAGTCCTTTCTCACATCAACATTGGCAGCATTAAAACCTTATTTCTAATCTAACTTACAGTTGATTATTTGTCTAAGCCAGAGGAGGTAGCATTATCGCATGCCGTAATTTGTGGATCGAGAGCTCACTTAGAGAAGGAGGAAACCGCCAAACGCTCTTTCTTTCGACTATTTCTTATGCACGCATTTCATTTTTTAGTTTGGCTCTTGTGCGTAAGAGGTATTAGAGATACGCAATGCGGTTTCAAATTACTAACAAGAGAGTCTGCAAGGAGCATTTTTCAAAGTTTACACGTCGAACGTTGGGCATTCGACGTCGAAATGCTTTATATCGCAAAACATTTTAATATCCCTGTGACCGAAGTTGCAGTAAATTGGACAGAAATAGAAGGATCAAAGATAGTACCATTTTGGAGTTGGCTACAAATGGGCAAAGATTTAGTTTTAATTTGGCTCAGGTATAAAATCGGTGCATGGAAAATTGACGATATTAAGGAAAATTAACGGAAAGCACTATTTTCAAGCTGACAAAAGGAATGGTTTGAGGTTATGAGTGGCCCCTAATATTCGTGCGCGTGCATTTACAATGCCCTCCAACTGGAAACTTTTAATTCATTGCGATTTTTTTTACAAGAGAGTGTACTAATAAATAATTGTAAAATGTATTGTTTCGTACGTATAAAGGTCCTCTTATCCTTCCTAACGATAATGCTATTCATGATATTTACTTTGATAAGGGATTCATTGATATTACGTGTATATAATCTTGTAAACAATGGCGAAGAAAATCGAAGTAAACGAGTGCGTCACAACGTATGAGGAATTTGAAAATGAAATATATTTTCGTCCTAGAGATATATCGTGATAAAATATGGCAATAGTAATCGTCCAATCGCAAGAGACATATACTTTTGTCAAATCTCTCCCGATTGGATAATTGTTACGCACGCCCAGTGAGTAATCGGGTAAAATGAATGACGTGGAAAGAGAGAAGTGTGATATTAAAAACTTGCCGTAACATTGCGTGCGCGAAGAAACAACGTAGACGACAATTCAACGATTCCGTTGAATTTCATTTCTTTCTTAATATTCTCTACGAGAAGAATTGTCGACGACTATCTATCTCTCGTCTCGGTTAAGGATCTCGCGATTAAGGATCTATTATCATTACTTGTTATTATCAACTTTTTGACAAGCTTGTATACTAATACAAGCCAGTTATGTCTTTCATATCGCCGATGCCCAGTAGAGAATTTTTGTGGGATGTCTTTAATAGGTAGTTATGAACTTGTGTCACGTATGCAACGAAAATATCATAGTCAATAAAAGTGATAATACTCTTTAAGAAATAATTAAGACCTAAGCTCTCATTTTTATAGGTTGGAAATTTGTTTGAAATTTGGCCTCGTGATAGATGAGTATCAATCTGACGTATCTTTCGATTTAACGGTCGAACAAATTCATTTACAGGGTGGACAAGGATGGTTCTGGTTCAATTACTACCGATGAATTGCAACAGGCGCTCTCAAACGGTACCTGGACTCCATTTAATCCAGAAACCGTCCGGTTGATGATCGGTGAGAGCTTGTTATACGCGCACGTATTTACAACAAACGATCATGCAAGCAATGTAGACTTAGATGTAACCTCCTGGCACGTACTATCTCTTCTCTAATTATTCACATTTTGTACATTTGTACAAAGAAAAGTTCATTTCTCAAGCATCGTAGAAAACGTAATTTGAGAGTTCCCTCACGTCCCCCAAGACCCTCACGATAATGCAATCTTTTACATTGTTGTGTCTCTTTGCATGATCCTTTGTCATAAGAGCGTTATAGCTTTTCATTTGTTCTGTTGACACAGGTATGTTTGACATTGACAAAAATGGTCCTACTTCTTCAGGTATGTTCGATAAAAATCAGACAGGAACGGTCAGCTTCGAGGAATTCGGTGCTCTTTGGAAATATGTCACCGATTGGCAAAATTGCTTTAAATCGTTTGATCGCGATAACAGCGGTAACATAGATCACAATGAATTAAAGATTGCTCTTACGCACTTTGGATATCGCTTGTCGGATCAAACGATTAATAATCTTATACGTAAATACGACAGAGCAGGCAGAGGTACTATATACTTTGATGATTTTATACAGTGCTGCGTCGTCTTACACGTAAGAGTTCAATTTATTAATAAAATGACGAATTTTATCAATTCGCCTTGGATAAGTTCAATAACGATTTATCATCGTCTCATTACAGACCTTAACTGCAGCCTTTCGGCAATTAGATACCGATTTTGACGGCATCATTACAATTCATTACGAACAATTTTTGGGTATGGTATTTAATTTGAAGATATGAACGGATGCAAATGTCGTAGAGATTACGCATCTTACCGTTCAATGGTTATAAGTATAATATAATAATATTAAATTTTTTGCCAAATAAATAAAATTCTATTTCCACGTGTTTTAAGGAGACGTCCAAGCTATCGACATTCTTAGGTTAGTCTAAAGATTGCATATTCTGTATCTATATAATCCTATAATACACGGCTTATGTATTTGGGGCCGTTATATTCATTTATTATTATTATTATTATTATTATTTATTATTTTTAATACGTTGTATAATCATTATGATGTCTTAATGAGCCATCCCACAAATCTTTTTATTATGTTTATGGTTAAACGATAAAACACAATAGAAGATATATTTCCATACTTTTCTATTACTCAAAATAATTGCTTACTTATATGTGATAAGTAATTATGAAATATATATTTCTTTAAAAATATATTCCGTTATAATTCATTTCATGACTAATTCCTAAAAGTCAGTCCTAAAGTTATATTGGAGAAAGGGGACCCGATCAGACAGTACCGATCGTTGGTAATACATTATTGTCCTTAACAATTTGCCGATAAACTAGAACGCTCGTTGCTAGAATGCAGTAATTTCAGCGAAACTGCTAATTTTGATATTTCTTTGGGGGAATAAATAATTTATTACTGCCCCGTGTCGTAATCTTTCCATCATAACGCTTTCATAGTAGGATACTAGTTATGGCCTGGGTCGATAAAATTATCTCAGAGATATTGTCTATTGGTTTTAGATGGTCGATCGTAAGATGGCACTGTAGGTGTATAATTTATCTTAGAAACATAAAATGTAAAGAAGAGAGTACCTGTTCAAATCGCTCACCGTTGAATGCGTTTTTAACAAAATAAGTGCTAAAAGGGCCATTGATAGGGAGCATTATGTGACAAAATGTTATTTAGATTCTACGTAAATAATACAAAACATAGATATTGCAAGAATGCGTAGATGTTAAAAAAAAGCAAAAAAAAAAAAACATAGACGATACAAGGTGGCAAATAACGTGAGCCAAAAGTGATTTCGCGCCACCTTCGGCATATTCCAAATAAATTTCTTTCATTGTTATTTAATTTCTATTGTCATTACGTTAGCGGAGCAAGCAGATTGTAACAGTCATGAGACATGATCCTCTGATATTTTTGTCTTACTCGTTGTTTCATATCGCAAACTCGATAAACGGACATGGTATGTTCCTTTTACTTGTAAGTTGGAAGAAAAAGAAAACTTTTTCGAGCGTTATTGGTTTTAGTTTTAAAACGCGTATATGTATATAGATACACTCGACGATTAGTTCGCAGCGAGGTAAGCAAATAAATCGAGTTTCTAACGATCGGAACGATCAAACCTTTTTTTTCGACTCGAAGTAAGATTTGGCGAATCTACGATGACAAGATGTAGGATAGGTAAATTGATCTTCTTAAATAACTTTCTCTCGACTCTGTATGAACTTTGAAAAGAAAGGAAGGTCCGACAGAATGGAGGAAAGTTATATATGTAGCTCATGTGCAGCCGCACGTGAGTCGAGAAGGGTGCCTGGAAGCCGCGACTAGCTCACTAGCTTAGATAGACTCTGCGTGGCCTCGAATCCAACAGCGAAAAGGAAAGGAAAAAGAAGAGAGGAGAGAGAAGCTCGCGTGTCTTATTCCTTAAGGAGGAGAGAGAGAGAGGGTCGTAGAGGAGAAGAAGGGGAAGAGGAGCGGTCCGCAAGAAGATTCTTCCAAGCGAAGGGTAGCAAAGGTTTGCGCGCGGGGTGGATAGTTGCTCGGTGGTCCGAACCACCACGCGGGAGGCTGCCGGAGGTGGAGGAGCTCTCGGGGGTGGTTTAGGCAGGCAGGCAGGCAGGCAGGCGGTAGTGGGAGTGGGCCGAGCTAAGACGCGTAATGACGCCCTGAATCAATATGTGAGCCACTGAGATATGCATACGAACTAAGACAACCGCGCACACCACCATCCAGCCACCCACCCGACCATCCAACCATCCAGCCGCGCGGCTCGGCTCTGCTTGGCTCTTTCGCGCCGCGGCCATCCGCGCCTGCCGAGGGGAGGGGAGAAATTAAAGACGAAGCAGGCACAAAAATAACGACCCACCGCCCTCTCGCGCTCCCTTCTTCTCCACACTTTCCCTTCGCCCCATCCTCCTCTCCCACCTTCTCCACCTTCTTCCTTCGTCTACTCTCTTTCTTTCTTTCTTTCTTTCTTTCCTTCTCCCATCCGCTCGCTCATTCACTCTCCTTCTTTCTTTCCTGACGCCCTTTAAGCTCGACTAACCCCCCACCCCCACCCCTCCCCCTCTGCTCCCCTTTCTTACCATGTTGCCTTTCTCTTACTTTCGATCCTCCTATTCTCGCCAAAAAACGTTAGACATTAGACTCGCTTTTTCAAGTGTATTCGACAAGAGTCAGACTTACTGGGATACGCGTCTCGATCCAATTCCCTTATTCGTTATTAACGCTTCAACAATTACGCTTTCAATCGTTAAAAATTCCTTCTTAAAAATATTCTGCAAATGCACAATTTCTTTTGTGCCACGTCCAACCGATCCTAAAACATTCCGATCGGATGGACTAAGCTTTTAAATCATTCTCCCAAAGTTTTACGTACAACGATGTTTTTCTTAGTACAGACATTTTGTAAGCAAGTAAATTCGTCGAATAACGATGAAGCGAATCGTTATAACTCTATATAGAAAATCGATCGTAACAGAATGTGCCAGTGCATTAACCCATTAAAGACCAAGCACGGTAAATGCGTAATGAGCAGAGATTTCGTTAGTCTATTTTCAGATAATAGCTTTGTAACGGGGAGAGCCCAGGAAAAAAGGATATATCAAAAAGTTTGGACTTTTGTACGTCTACTTTTTGTTTTGCCAATGAGACGTTGTTAAAGAAAGTTTACGGTCGTCACGATGCACATAGGTATAAATTCGTCGAAATAATCGTTTTACGCGAGTAACGATCGTCCGAATACTCTTTCGTGCGGCGAAAGTGTATTCGTGGGGGATACCATATAAAAAGAATCAAACTCGTGGGGTGCTCGAAGATATATAACTTTCATTTACATGTGACCCAATTCGCCCTTTCTTTCTGATCAAATCAATGGTCAAAATATACGAATAAGATCGAAGCCCTGATTGGTGGTTCAACTACCCGCAAAAGCCCTTTAACGCGATATAATTCTAAAAAGAATAAAGATTAATAAAATTCGAAAGAGGAAAGTCCTGAAACTCGGTTATCCCGCTTTAATCCCTTTTATTTAGTTGTCGCAAAGTTGACGTATGCGTCATCCATTCGAACAAAATAAATACTCTTTTCTCATTCAATAACAATACCGAAGTAAATAAGCCCGATGTTGGTTATTATCTCTAGTTTTGGATAAATCGAAAGGATCGAAGAGAAAAACTTTCGATGCGACGGTCAGAATCGAAGGAGTTTAGCCGAATTTCAAGATTTCTACCCCCAGGAAAGACGAAGCGTTCATCTTCCAGCGTAATCAATATTAAAAGTCTAAAACGTCTCGCGTGTGTGGCAGCTTGGCCGCGCGTGTAGGGGTCGTAGCTCGACGTCGGGAGTTGAACCCCGCGTTACTGCTTCGAACGAGTAAGAGAGAGAGAGAGAGAGAGAGGGAGAGAGAAAGAGATGGAACAGTTAGAGAACGGGCAGGCAGGCAGGCAGGCAGGAAGGCAGGCAGGCAGGCAGGCAGGCAGGCAGGCAAGCAGGCAGGCAGGCAGGCAAGCAGGCAGGCAGGCAGGCAAGCAAGGAAAGCGCGAGAGGGTTGGAGGGGTCGTCGCGAGGATACTCAAGGGTTTGCGGGGGTGATACGAAGGAGAAGAGAGTGAACGGCGTCGTCTAAGGTGGTAGTGGTGGTAGTGGTGGTGGTGGTGGTGGTGGTGGTGGCGGCGGCGGCGGCGGCGGCGGCGTTGGTGGCGATGGTGGTGGTAGTGGCGGTACGAGGAGGTGGAGGTTCTCATTAAGCAGCCCGGGCACTGCGCGCTGGGGGTTCAAATAAGAAGAAGAAGCGTTGCTGGAAGAAGGGAGAAAAGGAGAAGAAAGCAGTAAGACTAAGACACAGGGTAAGAGGAGGAGGAGGAGGAGGAGGAAAAAGCGGAGGAGGTGAGTTAGGGGATGCACGAAGTGCGAGCGAGAAGACCGGCTTTACGAGAAGGAAAGGAATGGACCGAGGGAGAATAAGAAAGAGAAAGAGAAAAGGAAAGAGAAAAAGAGAGAGAGAGAGAGAGAGAGAGAGAGAGAGAGAGAGAGAGAGACAGACACACATACAGAAGGGGTTGGGGAATTATCAGGGCTCGCACTCCTCAGTATGGGATGGGGTACCGGGAGGCAATATGGCCGCTACTGATGAGCGATGCTCGTAACCCTTACTGCCATCCATCCCTGACAGATCCGTCAGTCGGTCGAATCTCTTAACGTACTCGGAATTATGCCTGCTCCGACCCTTTCTTTATCTTCATTGCCGCCATTGTCCTCGCCGAAGCATTGCCTGTCGTATCGTCGACTACGCTCGTGTGCGACGTTCGGCTTTAATCAATGGAAAAGACTTTTTTTTCTTCTTCCTCTTCTTCTTTTCCACCTCGTCCTCCTTACATTTCTTTTCCCCGATACGATATGCGTCTTTTCGACGCCGATGCACTCTGTTTTCTTGATCGATTTTAACAACGATTTAGCATAACGTAGAAGAAACGACGCAATCCGTCGTGAATCGCGCATATTATCGTATACGTTATAACGTTATATATCAATGCGCAAGTAACACCTATTGGGCACATTTTCAACTTTTCTTTAATATATATATATATATATATATATATATATATATATATATATATACACATATATGTATAATTTTCTACGATAATAAACATTTGTACGAAATGCGTTCCGAAACAGTTTCGATACCTAGAGATACATAGATCGCTTAACGATTTCCCTTTAGAGGGACATTACTTTTGTACAGAGATTTAGCATTCCTTTAATGGGAATAAAGAAAAAGCTTTAGATGTTTTCGAGATGTTAATAACGTCCAATTAGTTCCTATAACGAGCGTTAAATATTATACATTATTAATCGAGACTTCATTTAGTTTTCATTTAGTTTTCATTTAGTTTTCATGATAGAAGAGGGCCAAGTGTATGTACAAGGTACTAACGCGTTTGAAATAAGACGTTCGCAATAAGACACGTGCTTTCGATCGCGGTATTATTCGCTCGTCGTCGATCCAGCCCCTTTAAGGAGTTTTTAAAACTAATGTCTATATTTACGCTTTATCTCGTAGATATAGATGTTAGAGGTAAACGTTCGTAAATATAGAGATATTTATGAATATTCCGAACCTCGCGAAGACATCGCGGAGACTCGGAAGGTCCGGCGGCTTTAACGATAACGAGGGATGTAACGAAGGGGTAAGGGAGCGAAGACAACTGTGCTGTGGGTGGGTTAGGACGGTGAAGGAGCTAAGGCGAGAGCGGTTAGGAAGAGCTGGGTTGGCCGGCTAGAGAGCGAACGTCTTTGGAAGGAGCGAACGAGGGAAGTAGAGAAGAGAAACAGGAACGAACGGACGGACGTATGGATAGAACCCGACGGAAAGGTATTAAGAAGGTAGAGCTAGTTCCCCGAGCTAACTGCCTTGGCAGCCCAGGAGCCCCATCCTCGTCGCTCCTCTCGAGGTTTCTCTTCTTTCGTCCTACTCGTCAGGCTAGCCGTCCTTACTCGTCGTCCGTGGGCCAAAGTTAAGGGTGGTCTCTTTGTCTCTGTCTCCTGCCACCTCCGCCATCTCTGCTTTTTGGGACGGGAAGGATGCACGCGTGTGCGTGTGCGTGTGCGTGAAATCTCGCAAGACGGACAACGGACTTGCTGGCCGTTGGGGTGGGTGGCGTGGCAAGTGGAGAAGCAGCGGCTAGGGTAGGGTAAGGAGGAGGAGGAGGAGGAGGACGAGAACAGAGGGTGGACGTGCGCGGGAGGGTGAACGGCGGAGGACTGAGATCGTCGCTGGCGAGGAGTGCCAACGGAGGGGAATGCAAATTAGAAACGCTTGGGCAGAAAGCAGGAGGAAGAGAGTAGGAGGTTGTGCGCGGCCGCGATAGAACGGCGGGTAAAGGGGGGACTATATAAGAGGTGCCGACCGAGGGTGGTGGTAGTGGTGGTGGTGGTGATGGTGGTGGTGGCCAAGGAACTTCACTTATGTAAACCTTGCAATGGTGTGCGAGAGCGATCGCGTGTGCGTGCTCGCGTTTCACGTTTACGACGAGAACGCGCGTGTGTGCGTATCGATTGCCGGCCAAGCTACCCCGCGGGGAACCGTTCCTTACTATCCATAGTAATTATTGTGCTTCTCGCACATGTGTGTATTCGTCGTGAGATTTTGCCGAGGAGAGTATGCGTTTCGAGTCGAGCGCGCGTGGACGAGTACGCGTCTACGTGCTAGATCGTACGTGAGCGTACGTGAGCGTACACTCGCACGCCTGTATCCGAGTTCCTTACGTGCCTTGTCCGATAGAGAGACTCCTACTACACGATATTCTCCTCCCACGGTACTTCTACCACAGCCCTTGCTATGGCTCTGGCTACATCATTTAACGGGTGTCATTCTTCGAAGGGTCTTTCTCGCTTAGCGATAAACATTATATATATATTATCGATCATACATTTATCTACGATGAGATAATATCTGCGATGTATACCTCCCTCTATTTCTCGTCGTCCGGATATATAAGTAGGAACACGAATCTCGAATCGAATAATATTATTGGAATAAAATTACTGCTAGGTCTTTGATCCGCGAATGGACTACGGTGGTAAGTCTACGGTGGATACGAGTACCGAAAGGAGGATCGACTTATTTTCAAGATATTTTTCAAGATACGCGACGAAAGGCGCAACGGGACATAGGACGAAACACCACGAACATAGCTGATAAAGGCAAAGTCGCGATCGAGAGACGCGCTCGAAATAAAGGAACTGCCAGGCGCGTTGGTAAAAGGAACGAGGGGAGGATGCGAGCGATGCTTGTAACTCCGTTGGCGCGCCTCCTCTTTGTCTTTCTTATCCCGGTAGAGAGACGTTTCTATGGGTTGCGCGAGCGCGTAACTTTACTATTCCACACGTACTTACCTGCAACACATAGACGCGTAGCAACGTCGATCTAAGCGACGGAAGTAAGAAAACGCGAGAGCTTTCCTTCGTTACTCCTTCGAAGAAAGCTCGCGTTCGCCAAGTCGACTTACCCTTTGAAACGGAGCTTTAAGGTGGGTGGCGATGAGAGAGAAGCGGTTAGACGCTACGATTAGATGGCACGACCGACCGACCGACCGACCGACCGACCGACCGACCGACCGACCGACCGACCGACCGACCGACCGACCGACCGACCGAACGACCAAACGACCGTACTCTACCTACGGCCTGCTAACTCTATCTCGAGACACGCGACCACAAGTCGTTTCCCCTTCGTGTGCTTCGATCACATTCTCGTTCCTATGACTAGCGCGCGCTTCACCCTTGATTCAGCCACTCGCTCGAACCCGATGGGAGAGAGAGAGAGAGAGAGAGAGAGAGAGAGGCATTACGGAAGACAGGCTCTCGTTCTTTCTTTCCTCCTTACGCAACCCGTCTTTTTGGGGGGGGGGGAAAAAAAAAAAAGAAAAAAAAGTAGAAAAACTGAGGGAAAGAGTGACCAAGTCGAAGCGCAAAGTGTTCAATTCTATTTTTGTTCTATGCGAAATTTATTATCGTAAATAGACGTGTGCCAGGATGGGAGTCCGTTTGGGGTATAATGATGTCGGTGCGAATGGAAAATGAGACTAAACTTGATCGGCATTTGAACGCTTTCATAACGCTATAGAATTGTGGAAGTAATTATGAGAAGAGGGGTAGGGATCGAGGATAAAAAGGAATATATAAAACGCACCAAAGGAATAAATGCTGCCGACTTAATTTGCTTTGTGACCTAGCATTCTTGGTGCAGGAGCAAACGTGTAGGTATAATCGCCCGTCGGTTGGATATTCAAATCTCGGTTTTATTCGTTAAAATAAAACCACTCTTTAATCACGACTGGAGGTAGATCGAAGACGGATAATTCGCTCGGGATTCGTCTCCCTTCTTTTTTATTTCAAGCTCGCTATTCCACACCGGGCAGCCATTTTCCATCTCTCCCCGCTTCGTCTGGTCCATGGCTAAAGGAGTTCTGGAGTCAAATCGAGAGCCAATCAATACCGATAATTAATTAGAAAAATCAGAGAAAAAACTTGCGAAACTCAAGAGTTCGGCCACCGTTGGAAAAACTGCCGGCGGCTTTCGTTTGACTCGTCTATCCCTTCGAAGAGGCTACCACCCCCGAAGGACCCCTTTTCCTCGAGGCTCAGCCGTTCAAGCTCGAGAGAGGGCGACTCCCTCCCGCTCCCTTTCTTCCTTTGCTTCTTCCTCTCTTTTCCGTTACTCCTTCTTATATCCTCATCGTCCTTTCCTTCTTCTTTTCGTCTTCTACTTCGTCCTCCGTAGTTTTAGTTCGTCCTCTTCTAGATGGGGTGAAACGCGCGCGCGCTGCCTACCGTGCCTCCCATCGTACTACCATCGAATAAATTAACGTTTTTAGTTTTGCCAATATTCTATCCGACGGCGAGGGATCGCCTCCCATATTCTCTCCTCTCCTCTCGCCTATCGAAATGAATGAAACTCGTTCCCCTTTTTCGCCATTACTTGCGCCGTTCGAGCTTACTCGGTCCATCGCAGTCGCCACCGTCTTCATTCAACCATGAAAATTCCTCAGGAATTTTAATAAACTTGGATTCGTGGTGATTAAAACGGAACTCGTGTCCCTCGTTTGTGCTTGACTTATCTTTTCGCGACCATTTATCCCACTTGGGTCGGACCGAACCAAAGCGTTTTACACGCTCGCGCGTTTCGACCGTTGATTGAGAAAAAACTGCGAACGCTAATAACGCCGGCGACGGCGACATAGCGATTTTTAGTTTGCGCGGATGAATCGGGAAGATGATAAAAAAAAAAGAAAAAAAAAAAAAAAAAACAAAGCAAGGTTCTACATTGGTTGTTCCGTGGAAGACGCGTGCCGCGCGTCCACTATCAATTTATCAGCCGGCCAGGCCGACACGCTTCCTCCTCCTTCTTCTCTCTTTTCTCTTGAGACCATCGTCTCGACCCTCGTCACCTACCCTCGTCTCCTACTCTCGTCTCCCATCCTCCTGTTATTCTGCAATCTATCCATCCCGGTGGAAACCCGGACGCAAACCCGAATGGCTAAAATAGCGCGTAAGTACTTTTATTATGCCGTTGTGTACAAGAGGGAGAGGGAGAGAGAGAGAGAGAGAGAGAGGCAGTGGAAAAAGTCTTAGAAGTAGTAAAAAATTCCGACGACTCGAATCAAACGATGCCAAGAGATATATATCATCCTTGATTCGTCGATATTAATCGGCAAAGTCGAAGCTCGAAAAGGATTGCAATTTGAAAAGGACCGCTTTTACGGTCCGCGGAGTCGCGCGAATTACCATTGGGATTACATCGGGAAGAAACTTGTCTTGTCCAACAATAGGGCGCCTCTATGTGCGCTTGACGTAGCCTTGATCAAGGAAACTCATTAAAGAGCGAGGCTCGCTTGCTCGTCTTGTATCAAAGTCTCTGGGCTATAGGTAGGTACATACGTACGTCGGGGATATTTTCATTTATTCTAATTACCCTTATGGAAGGTTCTACCCTTATGGAGGATCCCTTAACTTTGGAAAATTTGATAAAAGGTCGATGCATCGATGTATACGTCTCTCGTAGAACGGAAACAATGAAAGAGTTCGTGGTGATGCGAAAAAGTTCAGGGTCAAGCGGCGTTGACCTAGCAGTAACCTAAAGGAAGGACCTTTCCCTCTCGGCGATACTTGCGCGGGTCAGTTGACCTTAAACACATATAAAACGCAGGACATAACCGGATACCAAGAGAAAACTTTTCTACTGCCGGTGGTTGAGATCGCCACGGCGAAAAGGAAAGGGGGAGGAAGAGAGTGGAGGGGATTCTCCAGACAGGGAATGAACGCACAGCGGGAGAGAGAGAGAGACCGATAGACGGAGGGAGGGAGGGGATTAAGAGGGGGTTGGGCAATAAAATCAAGCGTCGAGGCTACAACCCTTCCGCCGGAGTCGAGTCGTAATCTTGCTTGCTGCCGGAGGGTAAAGGCATACGAGATCTCATTTTCTTTTTCATCGGTGTAATTAATTAGCATTAAGGTGTCGAGTCGCGAAAGTCGTACGTTAAATATTACGTTTCAGACGACGACGACGACGACGGCGCGACGTAAAAACGGGCACAAGTATCGAAGGAGGAGAGCATCGATTCGATCAATCGAACGTTCCATAGCACTTTCGCGAGCGTAGAGTCGAGGTCACATCGAGGATAGTCGAGCGAGGAAAGAACGGGAGGATAATATTTTCTTCTCTCGTGAGGCACAATAATCGAAACGACGAAAATTATTAAATCTCTTTTTGAGAAGCAACGAAGAGAAAATAGTCGCGGCTTGGTACGCAGCTTAGATCGGTTCGCGGAGCGACAACCTTTCTTCGTTATCGTGCAATTCATAGACGAGAAAAGCTTTCTCCTAAAAGGAAAAAGTATAGTGGAGGTGCTGGGAGTATCTTAATTACCGGTCTACGGGTCTCGCGATAATAGTTTACGAAGGTCGACGGAAAGCCCCTTCCTTTCTGTCGCTTTTTAAATAATTCCGTCACGACTTCCGTCAGTACCGTTGTTTACCTCATAGCCGAAAGGAATTACAGTGAGTTGAAATTACAAGGAAAAATAAAAAATACAAAAAATAAGGAGAAAAAGAGAAAAAAAAAAGAAGAAGAAAAAAATACACACAGAAGAAGAAAGAAGAAGGGGGATAAAAAAAAGTAGTGGAGCTCGAGGTCCGTCGAGCGTTTTTAATCCCGGACTTTTCCCCTTTAAAATTTATAAATGCTTCCAGCGGGTAATTGCAGGACCCGGTGGAAGTAAATGCACGTGAATGCAGAGGCGAAATTCGTCTCGTTGGTCGATTCCATACCGATGGAAGAGTTTCGTAACGAGAGAGGGTAGGCAGAGGAAAGCGGGGAGCCGAGAGCGAGCGAGAGAGAGAGAGACCGAGAGAGAGAGAGAGCGAGAGAGAGAAAGAGAGAGAGAGAGAGAGAGAGGAGTGCTACTAGTAGTCTCCGTGGCTGGTCTGCGCTTGCTTCAAGAAAATTAAGTACTGCCTACAGTAATTTGAGGTATTGATTTTTATAGTTTCTCTCGGTAGGCATACATTAAGATCTCCTCTCTTTGTCTCCCGTCTCTTATTGTTTCTCCTTTCATTTCTTCTTCTTCTTCTTCTTCCTCTTTTTCCTTCTCCTTTTCCTTCTCTTACTCACCGATCCCTTCTGTTCGGGGCAGAACCATCGAGGGTTAATTCGAAGGCGCACTGCTTATCTCTCTATCCTCGGGCTTCTATTTTCCCGATCAGGTACGAACTACGAACGCGACGCGTTCTAAGGGCAAGGAATTTACTTTAGTCCTCGACCTTGACGACTAAGAATTACGCCGTGGAAGATGAGTGCAGAGTGCTAAGGAGACGCGCGAGAAACGCAAGAAACTGCCTACGAAAGTGGCGGAAAGAAAAGGAAGCCGGAGAAAGATCGCTCTCCCTCTCCCTCTCTCTCTCTCTCTCTCTCTCTCTCTGTCTTTCTTCCTTTAAACGACGAGATAAAGAAGTGAAAAGAGAAGAAAGGAGGGAGGGAGAGAGAGAGAGAGAGAGAGAGAGAATTCTTCGTTCCCAGTTCATATGTGAGCGTCGATTTCGCGGTCCGCTGCACCGCGTGAGTGGTTTGTCTGCCGTTTAAACGATCCCCAGCCGTGGTCATAGCGATGGGTTCCCGATATCTCGCAAATTCATTCAAATCTTCACCGATATTATGATAATAAAGTTGTCATAAATAATCGATTTTAGTTAACAATCATTTTTTTCCGTGCATCATCAACGACATCGTTCGACGTATTCTTACGTATTTGAAATGCGCACACACAACTAATGCCAACGTACGTTGTACGTAATATAAAAGAAGATATGTTAGAAGCAAAGCGAATAAAAGATGGATCTTGGAAAGATTTATCCCAGCAAGGAACGTATTACCGCAGCTTCCAAAGGTTGTGACGTCAAGGCTAAAGCGTCACACCTGTTGCTTCGGCTCGTAGCATCAGATCGAAGACCTCGGCTCCGTCGAGATACCATAAAATGGAATTTCATAAAGTGGAACCATTTACAGTTTGTGCGAGCCTCCCAGTAGTTAGATTTAGATTTTTCTTTCTTTTTTTCTTTTTTTTTTTTTTTGCTTTTTTATCCTTAATTTTCCAAGACCCCAAGTTTAACCATTACAAAAATGGCGAGTCAACTCTTTGATAGGATTGAAAAACCAATACGGGGAAAAAGAAAACTTTGAAGAACTTTTAGTGGTTTGATCTTAGTAGGTGGATGCTCGTTCGAATCCATCATTACCGTTGTGCGCCGCGCGGTACGGCGCGGCATAGCCTTCCCTTGGACGGGGCAAAAAAATTCTGATGCCGGATCAGCGTGGGGTCCAGATTTGCGCGCGCGCGCGCGAGCGTGTACTCTAACAATCCGAATACTTTGGATCAAATCACAAGAGTTTCCACGGACAAACGATTATTTGGTATTAGTTGGTTAGGCTACATAAGCGGGCAGGTATCGCGCTTCTAAAAGGAAGACAAATATATATATATATATATATATATATATAAATATATATATAAATATATATATATATAGTTATATATATATATATATATAGAGAGAGAGAGAGAAATAAATTAAGTACGAATCGGCTAATGTGCCGAGCAAACTGTACGTAGTAGCTAGCTGGTATAACCGCGAAAGGAATTACCGTCGGTTGTACTCGGTAATCTATTATTTCGAAGCAATATATCCATTATTTGTCCGTAGGCAATATTTCGCGTCGAATCGGATTGACGCGGGAAAGCTTCCATCGCTACTTCCGTCTTTGAAAGAGAATAGAAACCAGAAAGGGAATGTATAATAGACGACGGGACATAGGCAGACGTTTAGAAGTAGGCATCTTCGTTCATTCCATTAACTTAAATCCGTCCACATCGAAGAGATAAAAATCAAAGAGGGAAGACAAACTCGACTCCCCCGCGACTAGATTCATCCTATCCTTCGTCAAAGTATCATTTCCTTTTACGAGCGAGAATGCTCGTACCATAGCACCTCCGCGTGGAGACCGCATACGAAGCATGCGCGCCGCTTATAACTAGAAGGCAAGGTGGCTCGGAGCAGGTTTTCGACTTGATATCATTTGTATCTCTCGCGGGCACGACCTAAGGGCCTCTCTCTCTCTCTCTCTCGCTCGCTCGCTCGGTCGCTCTCACTCGACTCCTCCGAGCTCGCTCCCCGTCGTTCTTCCCTTTCTTCCTTCCTCCGTCTTATCCGGACGGATCGTCTACCCCTAATATTTATTTCGCATAAGCTCACCACTGATTTCATTCGGATACCACGTGCTCGCGCTCCCGCTCTCGCTCGCGTATGCGGGCGTCGCGATGCTACGAGGAGAACCAACGGCAAGAAGGAGCGGCTTAGCTAAACGATCCTCTTATCTGTTATAGAGGAGAGTCGGCTCGAGTAACTTTACACCTTTAGGTTCGCGCGAAGGATGCGTCCTAAACGATTTGTCATTAATCCCTTCTTAACAGTTTTGAAAACGAACCGACGAGCACTTGCGACGATTCTTCCTACTCGTTTCTCGAGTGCGCACGCGACGCTACGACGACAGTTCCGCGCCAATAGCCGCGTGTCTATGCCCGAATATATACGGTTAAAACGTTCACGCAGAGGTACCTGTTAAACGACCACATGGTGGCATACTGAAATACTCGGACACGGTTCGTCCGATTCGATCAATCCAATTCCCATCTTCCAATTCCTTTTCTTTCCTTCGTTTCTTTTACTTTCGATATCTCGGTGAACGTACGTCTATTGAAATTAAATAAGAGTCTCGAGACAAAGAGAAGAATAAGAAGAATCTTATCGCGCGGCAATGAGATTATCTATGGAAGAAGAATGAAAAGAGAAGACGTATCTCCGAGCCTTCCGTGAAAGACGAAAGACGAGCAAGATGGGATACAAGGGGTAACACGAGATCTTCATCTGTAACATCACAAATTGAAGGAGAATTTGTAGCGACCACTGCGTTCAACCGCAAGTAAATGCGTATCTCGATGCACATCTGCACCGTACCGATGGTAGGTACCTACGCGTATCCTCCGATTCAAATTACTCGAGGTATCCTCGAATCTGCAGCGGTTCGCAGCTTCCGTTCCACCTGAAGAATCCGTCGAAGGATAATAAAACGATGACTCGACGATGAAAATCCAACTTTTACCAATTTCTTCTACTTTTTCTCATTTGTTTTCATTATTATGCTCGGTATGAGAAATAATAGGGGACAATAATTTGACGAATGATCCTTTACTAACGGCCATACGTATTCATATAATACACGTAGCCGGGGTGTGTGCGTGCGTGCAACATGATATGCAAAGGATGGAACGTAGCGATAGGTGCTAAGCAAAGCGAATCATGCGATGCCATGGAAGAACGCGATCGTGAGAGAGAGAGAGAGAGAGAGAGAGAGAGAGAGAGAGAGAGAGAGAAAAGTCAAGCTCGGAGAGCTGGCCGGCACGTACGAGTACTACCTCCGTACCGTGAAAGAATCCCTAGATGGAACGTAGTACGATCTGTCTCGAGGGCGTGATTCTATTTCAATATCCTTTCACCTGTGCTTCTTAATGTCCATGTATCCTACCGTGTAGAAGTATGCATGTCGCCGTTTTTCCCCTAAATCCATCGTCAAATGTATCGTAAATCGCACACTTTGACGGCCTTCTTCCACTTTCTTCTTTTTCTTCTTTCTGTCGCTTTTTCCGCTTTCGAACTACACCTCTTGTCACACGAGTAGCCGTCAGTATAACAAAGGTAACATGGCATACAACCGATAGTTGCGGTCTAAACACCCACAACGAAGAGACCGATAAATATAGGGGCGCGGTGAGTTAATTGTCGTCTTCCTCTTAAAGATCGTATGGCATTCCGAGTACGAGGAGGATGCTCGCTCCTTCACGGATATCGTCGTATATCCGAGTAACGCATGTGCGTACGGTTGGTGGTTAATTGATAATTATCCTTGGAAGGAAAAATAAATCCGTGATAAAATTCAAAGAAAGTCATGTCCGGGTAAAGATACGAAGGTTTCGTCGTTGAGGCACCTACGGATAATTGAAAAGTTTCCATTATCGAACGAGTCCGTCGCAATTAGGTAAGATCGCTCGTTCGATAAAGGATTTACTCTCTTAAAATGTTAGCCTCTTTGAGGTGGACGGGTCGAGTCGCGTCAAGTCGCATAAATCGCGTCGACGCTTGGTATCAGGAAAGGCGGCTCGAGTCAGCGGCGTTCGGGAGACGAAGCGTTCGGGAGAGCTCAGTGATTACGAGGCTGATTGGCCGCCGCGAGATGAGACGGCGGCGTTCATCCTGTCGACCGCAGCTCGTGACGGAACAAGCGTGCAAGGGGGCTTTTCTTATTTATTCGTATTCGTAGCGGTGCCGACTGCAGTCCTCTGAGTTTGGCCCTACGCTACTATGGACGGACTTGTCCGTCCATGTTCCATGAATGCGGCCGTACGCGAACACCGCGAAAAGGTAGACAAAGGACGAACCAGAGAAAAGTGACGAGAGAATGAGAGAGAGGCAGAAAGAGAGAGAGAGAGAGTTAACCGAGCGACGTATATAATTTCATATCGTGGCGACCCGGTGTGCGGCGTAGGGATAGGCGCCACGCCCACCTGTGTGTCTCTCGAACTGGCGCCCGTGTCTCCTCTCGCCTCGCGATGCTTCAACTATTCCTCCTACTTTACCTGCGCGTACTCTACTCTCTACACCTTTCTCTTTTCTTCAATGCGCTTCATCTCGTCTCGAGAGAGAGCGAGAGAGAGAGAGAGAGAGAGAGAGAGAGGAGAGAAGAATATCTGCCACTGCGGCTAAGGTACGCGAAGCGACTAGAGGGTACACCTCGAATCTCCTCAATTTCAGCGTGGCATCGCGAACGCGCGGCATCGCGAATCTGCGAAACCACAACGCGTGACGGTCTAACTGCTTTTCGTTTGAAACCTTAGAGCGAATCCTCGAGTATCTTTCTCGAGTCCCTTCTTCCTCGCTCTTGGCGGTGCCATTTAGCTCGATCCGCAAAACTTCCTCTTCTCCTTTTTCTTTCTTTCTGCCTTTTATTCTTCTTCATTTTCTTCTTCTTCTTCTCCTTCTCCATCCCCTTCTTCTTTGTCTCTTCCTTCTAACTGGCTTACTTCGCGCTTCTTTCCTGCTTCTTTTTCTACGATCGAAAAAACTACTTGGCAAAGTAGTAGTTAAGGTAAAGGAAAAAAAAAAAGGATGTTTGCGATCGTACGTACGTACGTACGTACGTACGTACGTACGTACGCGAGCGAATCGGCAGAGGTCAAGATCGTATTTTATTTCGTTGCAAGAGCTCGCTCACTCGTTCGGTAAAACGTGCGCGTTCGTCTTATAGCGTCATAGCGTTACATCGCGATCGGCCGATGTGTTGTGTCGGACTGAGAACGAGCGTACGGGCGCATCGGCGCACTTGTGTGTGCGTGCGTGTGTGTGTGTGTGTGTGTGTGTATGTGTGTACACGCACGGACGATGGTACCCGTGGTGGCCGATCTCCGTGGCTGCCCAGGGTCATGCCCTGCCCTCGCCCGCTACACAATAATCTTCCTTCTCGTATGTGCTCTGGTATTTCTACCTCGAACGACTTCTCTTCTCCTTCCATTCTTTCAACGAGTTACCTCGCTCGACGTTACGCTTATTCCAACTCTTTTTGCTCTTGCTCCTCCACTTGCCCCGTCTCTCCGATAGTCGCGCCTCCATTTTAGTTCATTCATTTTACACGTTTACAACTTAGCAAGACAAGATAACAGAGGACGTTTTTCAAAATATCGTCCGACCAACGTCAAGTATTCTTGGAAAGCGAAAATTGGAGGATCCCACTTTTGTCGGAGGCAGGATAGATAGTTGTCTGTCGATGGTGTCCCTTTTCAAAGACGTTACACGTACATCCTTGTATTTTCTACGATCTTGGCCCGACAACTTGGCCAAGTTCGCTCGACTCGGAGAACACGGAGTCAGCTACGTTCAGTCTAACGGGTCAGACGTTGGCGTCATGAGAGCGAGCAAACACAATGCCCGTCACGGATTTCTTAATCGCACTCTATCTATCTGTACCGTAATATCTCTACAGGTATGTGAACATTACGTATGTACGTTATACTCATATAGAAATATCTATATATTATAGATACTCGGATATGTGGTACGTATCCTACATGCTAATGTGGGCGTGTATACGTACATAGATGGAGGAAAATATGCGTGTTGGCGTTATATCCTACATGGATCCTACATAGGATCTTGCATGGACTCGAACCCACAGCTTACCCCTTCGTGCTACGGGTCAATGGCTTTGTGCACTCGACTTTGCTCCGTTCTACACCGTTCTGCTCCCTTCGTACCACCGACTCCTTTATCTTCTTCTTCTTCTTCTTCTTCTTCTTCTTCCTCCTCCTCCTCCTCCTCCTCCTCCTCCTCCTCCTCTTTTCTTCTTCTTCTTCTGCTCATTCTCAGCTTCATACTCGTCCGACCTGTACGTTCCTTCGACCTGCTACGTTAGTTCGTTCGTTCCTCCTTTCGTTCGTGTTACTCTTCCAGATAGCATCCTCCCGTTTCGGAGACTTCAATGCGCGACAGACCTCTTTTCTCCTCTCTTCACCTCTCTTCGTTCATCTCTTCTTCGTTCCCTCTCTGTCTCCCTCATCCTCGCATCTTCGTCCTCGTTTCTCGCGCAACGGATAAATAGATACCAATGTCCTTTTTTCTCACTCGAGAAAAATTCGTCCCGTCCATTCGATTCTCGTCGCTTCCGCCGAAATAATATTCTTTATATTTTAATTCGACGACGTACATCGAGTATTATACATAGAATAGTTCGGACATACCGCGTTCGAAGAATAAAGGACGAACGTATCGCGAGGATCGTAGTACCGTGTACGGTCGAGAACAAACATCCACCGATACTTTGCGCTTACACGAGTTTATGAGCAATCAGTCGGTGTTGCCTCGTGCAAATTGTTTGTTCCTCAAACCCATTTAACTCCATTCCGTGAAATTCTACTCGAATAATCACAGCTTCGGTGCCTACCAATTACGTTTTTGCGAGAACCGTACAAACGGCAAGGCGTGCGCGTATATCTTCGTTACAAAACAACAAGCGTTAAACCTAGAGTATATCGCGAATGCAATTTTTATTATTTCTATCGAAGCTCGGTGTCAATTTCTAACAATGGATCGACGTATTAATATACTCTAGGATACTTTAGGATCTAGATAACCTGTGTATGCGCGTCTCCTCTTCAGGCGTCTGAGATATATTTTTTTGTCTAACGCTATTATACAGGGAAATTTCGAGGGTAAAGTTAGCTAGTTGGAAGGCATGCGAACGATTCTCCGTAGACGAGGTGAATCCATGAAAGATGCCCGAGGAGAACTTCCTTTACCCTCTCCCTTGGACCGGTCGCTTCCACGGAAAGAAGAAAGAAACTGTAGCATCGGTCGGCAAAGGCCCCCACTTGTGGGAACCATCGTGTGCACCATACCGTGCTCTCTGGACCACGAAGTGAAAGGTCTGACTTGGAGTTAACTGACTGACTCGCAGTGTATTTGAAGTGTACGAAGCCGCACGGTGCGCAAGCCGATGTATCCTCACGATCCCGAGGCACGCGCGCTCGCTCTCTCTCGTTTCTTCGCTAGCGAAAGAGAGACCGAACAGAGAGAGAGAGAGAGAGAGAGAGAGAGAGAGAGAGAGAGAGAGAGAGAGAGAGAGATGGGAGGCGGGGAGGGTGGGAGAGGGAGAGCGAGCGAGCGAGCAGGCATACGAGACGTTACGACTTCCATGGTAATCGGTCATAAACCGTGCAACTATTCTTACGTACAGGACCGACTACGTAGCAAGCTCCGCAGCAAGCTCCGTATTGTCCCGCACCTGCGTTCTCGATCTTCTTTGTCTACATCGAAATAACGTTGTCTCTAATTGCTTAAATATTCGAGATTTACGAGTCGAAAGACGTATCTTATAGATATATATATACGATCTTGTCGAGAGACAAGATTCAAAGGTAGCAAAGACGAGTCGAAATAGCGCGCGGTCCAGCGAAAGACAACGCCCTTGGGTACTTATATACGATGTTGGTGGTAAAGATGAGAAGTAAGAGGACGCGGAGTCGAGGGGGTGGTCCGCCGATGGTCGAAGCTGCAAGAAGGAGGATGGAGATGAGGAGGGTGGTAAGAGGTGGTGGCGAAGGTAAAGGCGGTGGTGGAGACAGAGGTGGAAGTAGAGGAAGGGAGGGTCGAGTAGGTATGTATAAGCAGAAGAAAGCGCGGGTCGATTAAAAGTAGCGAGGGTGTTTCTCCTCTCGTTACCGGAGAGCTAGCGTGAGCTGAAGCGAGAACGAGCTAAAGGAGGATGACGAAGGGGTGCGCGGCGAGGAAACGGGGGATGAAGAAGAGGGCGATGCGCAGAGTCGGAGGAGAAGGAGTAAACCGAACTCGGTTGGCGGAGCGAGAGAGGCGACAAGGGAGCCAGAAGAAAAAAGCTTGTAAAGCAAACGCGCCGAAGAGAGACGAGAGATGTAGTTTCCAATCCGGTAAGAGAGAAACGCCGCCTACGTTGCCTCGCGTCTCTGCTGGATAGACGGAGACAGATCGTCGCAGTGAGAAACGGACAGAGAGAGAGAGAGAGAGAGAGAGAGAGAGAGAGAGAGAGAGAGAGAGAGAGAGAGAGAGAGAGGGAGGAGAGGGAGAGAGAGTGGGAGGGTGGGAGAGAGAGAGAGAGAGAATGAGAGAATCTCAACCTTTATTTAGATTCAAGTTAAGAAAGGGTTGTAAGTGCGTTCGTGCTTGACTAGGGCTGCCGACGTTTTCCGAGGGCGCCTAACACATAGGAAAGAAACGTTCTTTGCCCGCTAGAATGTAAATTTTATTATTAAAGTAGCAGATTAATGCGGAAGCAATGCCGCCCCGTGGTTACAGCTCGAGGAATCCGTTTGCGGTGTCGAGAAAATCGTGCCGCGATCGGAACGCCAGTATTTTACAACGACGATCTACGTATCTACTCATCTACGTTGAGACCGAAATGACAACGGTTGCGTTGTGTCTCTAATAGCTTGCGATGCGATCCTTAACGAATGTCATTTAACGCTCCTAACGATAGTCGAAACATTTCGCTCACCTTTCTATCGCTCGTCGAAGAAAGTAGGAACGTTTCTTTGCATCTGCTGCTGCTGCTGCTGCTGCTGCTGCTGCTGCTACTGCTGTTCCATCAAACGATTACTTTGAAAGAAGCGAGCGCGCGGATGGAGAAATAGGGAATCACGAATTTCATTTCGAAGCCATCGCCGACGCTAACATCAGCTGCTTCCGAGTTAAACTTTAATTTAACGCATCAGAGACAACGGAGTTCCTTTCGTTCATCTTCTTTCATCTCTGTACGCGTTCTACCATCTCGTAGAAACACTATACACCTTTGCACGATCTTTCTTTTTCTATTCGCGTCTACGACTAGAGAAAAAGAATGTGTCCACGCGTTTTTTTCTTTTTTTTTCTTTCCCTCTTTTCTTTTTTTTCCCTTTCCTTTTATAACGAACGAAACTTTACACAGTCCGAACAACTTTCGCTCGATTTGACCTCATCGCGATAAAGAAATTCAGATGGACGGCTTTGCGTACAAAGGCACCACGCTAATTGAACAGGCTTATCGGCCTTGATCGATCATTCGAGGAAAAAATATATAAAGCGCGTCACGAAGCGCCTGTAAGCCGTTGGAATCGTATCGAGGTGCTGCCTGCGTCTACTCTATAAGCTGTCCATACGAAGCAACAACAACACATTTGTGCCCATGTAGCATGACTTTGGATAGCAGGAGAAAGAGATATGAGGGAGTGGGGGAGAGAGAGAGAGAGAGAGAGAGAGAGAGAGAGAGAACATCACGGTCGCCCATGTAGTTCTTCTTCTTTTAAACGAATTACAACGATAAGGACTCTGACAAAGGTTGTTTCGTCCAGGGACTCGCGTATGTTCTACGAGGAGGAGGGCTAATAAATGCGTGAGCAGTTATGTGTGAGTGCGTGACGCGTAACTACACGCGCTCCTTTCATCGTTCCCCTCCTTTCTCCCTTCGAGATCCTCTTTTCCCTTCGGCATCTCCTTTTCGTTTGCCTCTCGCCCCTAACTATCTACCTATCCGCCTACCTATATCTAGCTATTCTACGCATACGCTTTCTCGGATCTGATTCGATTTGTCGTACATTGCCACTCGCTATGCGATTACTGCATATCAGAAAGTTTGTTAAACGCGTCAAAAAATTGTTTACGCACTGTTACGATATAATCGCTTACGATGGCATTTATCGTTTTTCTTTTTTTTTTTCTTTCCAATCTTTTGTCGATAGTTGTCCAAAACTCGATTCGCAAATTTTTCAACGATCGAAGCAACGCGATATCTCTGAAGGCGTTCGCTCGAAGGGATTTCGCGTAAAAGAAAATGAGTCTCGGCAATGGGAGAAAGAAAAGAATTGGAAGAGCGGAGAGGGGAGAAACGCTGGGGGCACAGCAGATCTCGAGGATGAAGAAAAAAGAGAGAAGGAAGCAAAGGGTACACGGGCCGAGCTCTAGGAAAAGTCTTAAATCCTTGAATGAACCGGTCAAATGGTAACCACGGCCGAGCCAAGAATGAATGGTTTGTGGAAGCCGCGGCGGCAGTTTCAGCCGGTTCCAGTTTGAGTTCTTCGCTTCTCGCTATTTCTCCTCTTCTTTCTCCGTCTATACTTTGCCTCGTCCCTGTTCTTCCCCTTCCCTCGTCCGCGCCCTCGGTCTCGCCCTCGTCCTCGCCCTCGCTCCCGCCCGCGCCTTAGCCCTAGCCCTTGTCTCTCCATCAACGCCACCATCACCGCCAACACCACTTGGATCGTCTCTAATTA
This sequence comes from Vespa crabro, assembly GCF_910589235.1. Lineage (NCBI taxonomy): Eukaryota > Metazoa > Arthropoda > Insecta > Hymenoptera > Vespidae > Vespa > Vespa crabro. The sequence goes on along the minus strand of NC_060961.1, from coordinate 109,291 downwards.
TGTCATAACAATTTAACCGCGTACGCTTTGGTCCTCGTCCGTCCCTTTTCTTCTACCTTCGTTCTCTTTGCTCCTTGACTCAGAATCGTACCGATGCCCTCTACTTTCCCTTCTTCAACGTTTTTATCCTTTTTCACTTTTCTTCGTCGAGCAAGATCAATGGGGGCGGCGGAGGGTGGGTGAGAGAAATGTAAGCGCCGAAGGAAAGGCCTTCGTCGTCTTCTTTTTTCCTTTTTTTCTTTTAAAAGGGATATATTCCAAGACGATACACCTACACGTACTTGTTCGCATTCGTTGAAACTCGAAAGATGTCTCGAGGAAAGCCGAAGTAAGGGTGGTTCGAGTTAATTTCTTATCTCCTAAGGTTTCCCTTAGCTTTCTTGTACAGCTATAGGTAGATAAAAAAAAATCATCATTAAGCTAGTGGCAATCTTTCCAACTTGGCATAGGAACGTCTCGACCTAACCAGGCTTTCGCGGTTATCGGTACCATAGATGTTAGTGTTCGATCGAGCCGATCCTCGGGGTCAAGTAAGTACCCGCGTGAAGATCAAAGGAAGAAGGAAATCGAAGCTTTCCGCATTAAGGAGTTAAAGGGTCGGAAAATTTGAGTCGTGCCGTCCGCAAGTCGCGATAGAGAAGACTCGCATTGCCGGAACGCCTTACAAAGTGAAAAGAATCGGCGTAGCTCTCGGGAAAGCACCTTGGAAATTACTCGTAATTACGATTACGATGCACGAAGCGTGCAAATAATCGAAAAAGATGCTTGAAATTCATCGATGACGTCTCTCACGAAATATGTTAATCGAGCTAGTCGAGGAGTAAGTACAATGACATCCAGTGGATGAGAACAGAAAAGTTCTCGGTTGCGAAAATGAAACTTGGACAAAAAGCAAAAAAGAAAGAAGGAGAAGAAGAGAAGGCGCGATAAGAAAAAGGAAGTCGATCGATTCTCGTAGTAATACACTCGGGCTCGCTACTGCGAGAGAGGGAGAGAGAGAGAGAGAGATAGAGAGAGAGAGAGGGAGGGAGGGAGGGAGGGAGGGAGAGCTCCTGTCTCGATCTCATTCTCCTCCCGCGCTTCTCTCTTTGTCGGACACGCATCAGTCTCGCATCTTGGTCCGGTCCAGGCTACGAACAAAGTTAATGCAGGGTCGTGCGAGCCGAGTGTGGGAAGCAGGATGGATACTATCGCGTTAGCTTCTTCTCTCCTTCGACTACCAGGGGAATCTAAGTAAAAAAAGCGTGAAGAGTAAAAAAGCAGTCTATACTAGATAGAAGATAGAAGTACCTACGTATCGAATATCTATATCGGTTGCGCGGAGGGCGCGGGAAGCACGGTGAACGATTAGAACGCTCCGAATCGCGGTAAGAAAAGATTATTTCCATCTTTCGATTCGGATTCCTTCGAGATCGCAGCTTTGAAGTTTCATTTCCTTTGACCTTTTTGGGGCTGATTTCGAGGTAAAGTGCTAGCGCTCGCTTTGGCCACATAGGTAATTGAGTCGTCTCTATCTCTCTCGTGCTCGTCGGTCGGTCGGCCGCGAGAACTCCCCCACCCTTGTCACCTATCGTATGGACCGCCGACGGAGGCTCGACTCCGAAGTCATTGACTCCGTTTCCGGTTGAGCTTCGGCCGACTTCTCCATCGCTCGCATTGTTATCCTCGAACGTTCTCCTCCTTCTACTCGGCCTATCTTCTTTCTTTTTCTCTCTTCTTCCGCTCCTCGAGGAAAGATTCGTCCTCGAGGCTCACGCGTTCGAGTAGCTCCGATTTCTTCTTAGTCCCACCTACTTCGTTTCTCTACGAAAGGGAACGAAAAAGAAATAAAGAAGCAAATTTAGCAAACTACTTTTACGTAGACGTCCGAACTAAAGGACGATACTATGGAAAATGTTTTTCACATTTCAGATATCTATTTGGTATATATTTCAATGCAGGAGAAAGGTGAATGCGCGAAGACGGTCGAATGTCGTTGGCCAGTCGAAGAACAATGTCGTGTTTTTTGCGAGCCTTCGCTTCCACACGGGATGTGTACGGGATGGCAGTGCTCGAAGGCTGGCCTATGGGTTTTATGGCCGCGTAATAGGCCCCTTAGCCTCTCGAACCCAGGGCATCGGTTCGAAGGAAGTATACCTACGGAGGGAGGGAACGACAGGAGCGAGGACTCGATCGACTCTCGCACTTCTCTGACTAACAACAATAAGCTCTACGCACGTTTGCGAAGTGAACGGAATTATAATGTTCTCCTAGGCGGAATATGTTCGACGAAAATTCTCTTTCTTTCAAATTTTATCAAGGATTCGACAGCATTATTCCTTCAGTTTTAATTCGACGATGTAGTTTAACGCTAGCCATAATATTCAAAAGTTTTTTTATCGAGGCGAAACCGCGCGATCGCATCGAATTTTATTTACTCTTAAAATCTCCTGAGAGAAAGATCCTGCCTGAGAATATTACTTATTCGCAGGATGTCCATAATGTCATAACGTTAATCCCCAGTTTCGTAACTATAGATGACTCCGAATCGATGTTAATCTCATTAAACGCGTTCCATAATGCAAATGCTTATTTTTGAAATTCCGCACCGCGGATCTAGGATATTCTTAAACGAGACTTTCTGAATGAACGACTAGAGCTCGGCGCATAAAAATAATATAACGTTTCGCACGGCTAACGATAACCGTGTTCTTGTAACGTCGTTATTATCGCGTTAAACGAGGAGGTCACGGATGCGCGTGAATCAGAAAGATGAATCGACTACGTCTTAGAAGCGCTCTCAAACGTTATCGCGATAATGCGTGAAACAAGGAAAAACTCGAGGAATACCTATTTATTATGTTGGTATATATCAGTAAACTACGTGTAAAACCTATTTATTATTGGAAAAGGAAGATATCAAATGGGCTTTTTTCTTTTCCTATCGACCCATCTAAAGATAAGAGAATTTGTGCGAGAACGTAAGTTCGAACGATCGATCAAATAGAGTTGCAGGTGCATAAAAAGCTGTCCAAGTGTTCTGGATACCCTGCGAAGCCATCATCGCGGGCACCACATTCGCGGTCATCACGGTATCCATGGCCAAAGTATCAACGTTTGTTCCCTCTCTCTCTCTCTCTCTCTCTCTCTCTCTCTCTCTCTCTCTCTCTCTCTCTCTCTTTGTTTCCTCCTTGCGCTTTTCTTGGTTCGCGCACGGGCGAACAGAGTTTGTTCCGAGAGTGTGTGTGTTCCGATTAACCGGCCGGCCGACCGACCGACGCGATCGCCCGACCGACGCGATCGACCGGCGGACGGGCGAGCGATCGCGTCGGTCGCGATTCAGCTTACCTCACCGCGCCGCGCCGTGCACACCGATCGAGCCACATTCACGGCCGATCGGCCGATCGGCCGATCTGGTCGTCCAGTACGAGATTCGAAGCAACCGGAGCGCTTAGTCATGCTCGGCGTTCCCAGGCGTGGAGCGCTCGAAGCGGTGTGACCACCGATGGACGTGTACACATCTACTGGGTGTCTCTTTCAAACTATGTCGATACTCTGTCGAATGTAGGATATACGCAGGAACGAATCTTGTGATCGGAGGAGCAAACGGCGAGAATAGCTTGGGAGGGAGAGTACCGTGACGAGACGCGTTTTGATTATCGATGGACAAAGAAGTATAGAAGCTAGGGCTACGAACGGCACGATAACGTATGATCGGGAAACGTGAGTCCTTGAAGGGGTCCGATCCTTGACTTCCTTCCTTGACGAACGTCGCAAACGAAACGTTTCGCGACGTAGAACAAATATACCAAAACTATAATATCCGTTTGGCCATTTCCAGTTTCGTTTCAGTTTAAAGAAGGTACACCCTGTAGGAAAGGGAAACGTAGCGGTCCCTCGCGAATAATTCTTCCGTAAGTTAAGATCGTAGATTGTACGAGTGTATACGAATACGCGTATCTATATATTAGCTGGGAAAGAGACGGAAGGACGCGCGGGGGAACCCTCGACGAGCTAGAGGAGAGGAAGAAGGATAAGAACGGTAAAGAATATCCATGAAATCGTCGGGCTCTCGTGGTTCGCCGTCGAGGAGGAGGTCAGAGGAGCGAGGAGAGGAGGGAGAGAAGAAGGAGCATAGCGGCGTGCCGGAAGCGAGCAGGTGACTGGTAGTTCCGCTCCATCGAGCGCTGTTCCGCGCCATGACCACCGAAGATCGACTCCTCGCGTGTAGTCGTGGCTCTGTTTGGATTCGCATCGTACGCGACCGACTTTCGATCGGCATCCTATCCGCGGACTCATTTCTTCCGTCAGGACGCTGCTTTCTGCTTTTTCTCGCGACCGCTCGCGAACACGTCCGAGCAGGTGAGAATTACCTTCGCTCTCGAGACTCGTTCCGCCGATATAGAGGAGGCCGCTCGGTTTCATCGAGAGGAGAGATATACATTCCTTTTTCCGAGCTTCCATTTCTAAACTCTTGTCCGAGAAGTAGACAAGGATCGATGCGCCGTTGATCGACGAATTAACAAAGAGTATTCCTCAACGTTTCTCTTTGTGTCCTGTTATTACGAGAAAACGTGATACCTCGACAATCGTATGCAGCCGTTATCGGGGAAAGACGATAATAAAAAATGGAAATGACGATCGTGCTCGAGACGTCCGACAGGATTCCCACACTCACCTCGTGATTCTACTACTCTTTGAGTTTGCGCAATCCTCGCTAATCGTCTCATTCGCTAATTTTCAAACGTTTCTGCATGAGAATAGGCGCGGGACGAAACGTTGCTGGATAGCGGATAGTGGCGGCGGCGGCGGCGGCGGCGACGACGACGGCGACGACGACGACGACGACGACGACGACGACGACGACGAAATCATCGTGCCGCGTGGTCCCTGGCATTAGAAAAGCCAATGGACGGAAGAATAAGAAAGAGAAAGAGAGGAGATGGAGGAGGAGAAGGAGGATGGAGGAGAAGTAGGAGGAGAAGGTGGAGTGCGCCTAGCGGGGGCAAGCGTATATCGCAAACGAGTGATTTGCATCAAATTGATCCGTTGAGTCAACGAGAGCGGTTATACGCTGTTGTGCTCGATCTTAGGCGCTCGTAAGCGCTCTTACGTACGTAGAGAGCTTCGTCGACAGCATCAGCCTAGTACCGACTTATGGTCGTATACGGGCCTAGCATGCTCCTAGGACGACGGCCCTAGCACGAGCACGAGCACGAGCGGGAGCACGAGCACGAGCACAAGTCGAGCACGAACACGACACCGGCTTAGCATCGACCCGACTCTAGTCGAGGATCGATATGCACCCAAAGATCCCGATTCACGAGGTCTCTCGACTCGTTGACTCGTTGCACAAGCGCGACTGACCCGGTCCGATGGAACGATTTGCGCTCTAACCGATACTTTCTACTATGAAACTGTGAAAGATGATTGATGTGGGAGCGGTCTCTCGGACGATCTACATTTTATTTTTTTCCCCCTTTCTTTTACGTTTATTCGATACCGGTGCTCCCTTCGTATCGATCTTTTTATCCCGCCCCCGCCCTCCCTGCTCTTCTTTTTCTTTACGCGACAACGTTTCCTTCTTCCCTTACCCTCCTCGCGCCATACCGGTACATCCTCTAAAATTTCTCTCTACTAAGCTAAGTGTTAGGTGTAGCTTTTACTCTTTTTTTTTTTTTCTTTCACTCTTCTTACTTTACAGTTGAAAAAGATCGACCGCAAAGCGAAACGTCGTAAAACGTAACGGCTCTTTAACGTTCTCATCGATCGTTATTTCTATCGGATCTCGGGAGAATTCTTTCCTTGTTTCGAAAGATGGCGAACGAGTTGTATCCATCATAAATTCATGTTCTAGATTTAGTTTAGGAAAAGATGCGAAAAGAGGGGAAAAAGGGGATAATTTGTGTCACAATTCTCGGATTTATAATTCTCGGGCGGCATGGAAAGAGATGTCTTCGAAAAGGAAGACAAAATGAAAAGGTAAGGTAAGCTGTGAATTTCGTATGCGAGAGACGTTCCTGACGCATAGCGGACATAGACTCGGATCCGGCATATAGTCCTATCCTAACGAACAACGACGTTAGTACGTTAATTCGTATTTCGCGTTGAAACGTAGGATAAGGCGAAAGACTTATACAAGACGCAACTCGTCTCGGATAAGAAAGTCGGAAAAGCGTTAGAAGGAAGGAGGGAGGAGGATAAAAGGAGATGGCCGTGCCTACCTCTCCGAGAGGAGAGGCAGTGCGAATACCAATACCCTTATATCCAACGACCAGCGGTAGCCGCCCTTCCTCTAAAAGAGTATTTAAAATGACGTCACGCGGGTATGCGCGGAGGACGAAGAGGAAAAAGAAGAAGTAACGAAGGAGCATAGAGGAAGAGGAAGAGGAAGGGGTATGACGGTGGGTGGGTGGTCGAGGTACGGGGCCGAGGGTAGGAAGCGAAGCGAAGCGAATCGAGGCAAGAGGCGAGCCGATGGAATAGCAGAGCGAGAGCATGGTAGCGAGAGGTAACAGGGGGTGTGGGACGCGGGGGGAGGGGGGTGAGCGCGAGTCGACGGCTCCAGCGGGGAGGAGAGCGGAAGGCTGATGGCGAGGTGGTAAAGGAAGAAAAGCGGGAGGAGGAGCGGCTGGAGCTGGAGGAGGAGATGCTTTAAGACGCTCAATATAAATACTAGAGGGGGTTGAGAAAAAGGGTTGCTTCCCTTCGGCCCGACGACGCCGACCGAAGCGTGCATGGACGTGGAGAGCGAGGGAAAATGAGAGGGACGCGACGAAACGGGAGGAACGCGCTCCCAATGAAAGAGGAAAGAGGCGCGCGCGCTGTTAAGAGGAAGAGAAGAAATAAAGAGGTAGTAGTGGAACAGAAGAGGAGAAGCTGAAGAAGTACCGCTGGAAGAAGACGAGGAAGAAGACGAGTAGGAGGAAGAAGAAGAAGAAGAAGAAGAAGAAGAAGAAGTAGAGGAAGAAGAAGAAGAAGAAGAAGAAAAAGAAGAAGCGGAAGAAGTGGAGAAAGGAGAAAGAGAAAGGTGCCGCGGTACGGAGGAGAAGAAGAGAGCGGAGTCGAGAGGGCTAACGGAGAAGCGGGGTCGTGGGGGGAGGGAGAGAGCCTACGGGGTTGGAAAACTCACCCCTTTTCTTGCTTACCCTCGCTCGCTGTTTAATTGCATCTTACTTTCGAATTTTCCGCGTGGAGCTATCGATCGAGACACGCGAAAGGGGGGTTCGTTTGCGTCTTATCTCCGACGGCCCCCGTCGTCTGCTCTCTCTCTCTCTCTCTCTCTCTCTCTCTCTCTCTCTCTCTCTCTCTCTCTCTATCCATCCATCTATCTATCTCCGTCTTCCCGTTTCTCTCTTTCTCTTTTTCTCCCGCCCCCTACCATCTCCTTACTCCACCTCCGACTCGCTCCGTCACACTCGTCTATCTATCTTCTTCCGTCCTTTTTCCGTGTCTCTCGCCAGAGTCCTGTCTCCTTCTTTCGCTCGCTCGTTCGTTCGCTCGCTCGCTCGCTCGCTCGCGCGCGCGGTCTTTGCCTAGCTCGCCTCCGCATCAAGCGCTCCTTCCAACGCGAACGTGGGAAAGAGAAGAGCCATCCCATCCCCGAGTGCCTCCGCCGACGAGGAGGACTATTTAAAACTACACATAGCTGATGCGTAAGGCGACGCTACGCTCGAACTCAGGGCCGACTTAAGAATTGCGCCCGCCTTACTTTCTTCCTTTCGATGTATTTACATCGTACCATTGGCATCGTTTATTTCCTAAAGGAAATATTCCCCATATCGATAATTATTATAATCGCAAAAGTAGTAGCGTTTTTAGTGACGATCGAAGTTTGAATGCAATCCAAACGACGAAGATCAAAGTTCGCCGTAGCGACAATAGTTCTAGTTACCTAGCGGCTAAGTAGGTAAGTGAAATTCGACGAGATCCAAGTTCGATCCTTCGATCGATCGCCAATACCATTTTTATAAACTATCTGCTCCCAATCGGGAGAGGTATCTTCCTTCTCCGAGTTAATTCGATTATTCGTCATCCCTCCGTGTAGAGGAAAAAAGAAGAGAGCATCGAAACGCGACTCGCGATCCGCATTGCGATTCCTATGTTAGCGGAGAAAGAAGAGCCCGATGTTATTTTCGCCCCTTAGATTTTTAATCAATCCGTCACTGGTAGGGTAGAGACGGGGTGGTTTCTTCCTTAGTTCCCTTCCTCGCCTTCTATTTAAAACCTCGGGGCTGATGAACGCTTCTCATGCCAAGCTACTACCTCCCTCGAGCGCCCCTCGAGCGGCCCTCGTCGAGCTCTCTCCTCCCACTGTTCCTACTCTACATTTCCAACTCACCCCCGGAAGCTCGCGCACGCATACGTCTACAGCACGTGCGCTCGCGCTCGCCATCGCCATCGCCCTCGCCCTCGCCCTCGCCCTCGCCCTCGCCCTCGCCCTCGCTCTCGCCCTCGTCCTAGCCTTTATCCCTCGTCCCTCGCCAACCCCCCCCCCCCTTTGGTCTCTAAGCCCTCGCAACGAGCACACGCAACGAGTACCGACGTAGCCCGAGGAGAGCTTCGTCGCCTTCCAAAGTACGCAAAGTATCGCAAACTTACTTCGAGCACAATGTCACCCTCGCCTCGCATCTCGTTCTCGGTCACTTACGTCGCGATACACGTGAGAGTTACGTAAACGAAAAACAAGATACACCTTGGCGAAGCTTCGACGCAACTCGTAGATATTCTTATCGATCAATCTTTGAAGGGTCGATCGGACGACGGCCCTTCCAAGATTGATCGAAGATCAATGGTGTTTATCGCTATTTATCGCTATGTATCGCTATATAGAGAATAAGAAAAAAATGAAGTATTAAGATGAAAGAAAGAAAGGACTTATGCTTCTATCGTCGAAAAGATCCGTTAAGAATTTAGACCTATACGCTACTCGACATTAACTCGTAGTCCCATACTCGTGGAATCCGAGTCTCGCTCTCGAAAGGGTGACTCGTCGACGAGGGTGAGGTAAATCGAATATCAGGTGGAAAAGGAGGGAAAGACAGAATTCTGGTCGATCGTGGCAAGTAGACTCCACTTAAAAGCGGTTTAAGCTTCGCTCTGTCGTCTTCGTTTCTCTCTTCGTGAATCAACTCAGGCGTCCTCGAAAATACCTACTTTTTCTCTTCTTCCCTTTTCTTTTTTAAGACAGGTAAGTACTTACTTGCCGAGTTGGAGAAACAGTTAAATAGACGACGCTTACGCGAAAACGCGGTACTATCGAGACGATTCAGTTGATAGTTAATCGATGCTTTTCTCTTGTTTTTTTTTTCTTTTTTTCTTTCTTCTCAAGCTCGTCGTACGTCAGAGGCATTGTCTTCTCCAGGCAAACGTAAGATGTGAACTTAGAGAGAAACGCGAGAAAAGGATTTTGGAAATCGTAAGAGAGGATCGCAGGCAATCGACTGTCTGTGTGATCGACCGCGAATCGATCCGAAAGTTTTCGGGAGTTTCCGCGAGTTTTCCTTCTCGCTGGTTTGACTGATATGAAAATATAAGAAACATATTTCGAGAGAAGAATGGCATTAACGCGAGCAGCGATCTGTGGAAGTGCACGGTCCGCTCGGAGAAAATCGTCGAGCGAAACGATGCGACGGAGACGAACGAGTCCGTAGGAGCGGCCTGTCGCTTTTAGATTTAACCGCGGCGTTAGTTGTTCCGAGGAAGTGGAGCCAAGCCGGAACTCACTAGAGCGCAGTAATGCGCACCGAACATTTAGCTCGAGCAAGCCACTCGAGTATGACACGAATCGTTTTTTCGCTTCTCCTCCTTGCGCGATTATAGGGTATATAGTGCTTATATACCACGTCTTCCAAAACTATCCTACCGTTCTCTCAACAGAGAGAGAGAGAGAGAGAGAGAGAGAGAGAGAGAGAGAGGGGGGGGGAGAGAGATGGGTATCTCCATTCTCGCTTCCGAGAAACGATCGAAAAACTTTTCCCTCTTTTCCCTTCTCGAATGGATCCTCCATTCGGATCTGTCCATTCGAGGACAACCAATCTAACTGCTAACGCGGATCCATCCATATCATATAATCCATACGAAAACGTACGGTATAATTAACGACCGATCAATATTTCGAATGACATCGCGCCAGCAACGAGTTTCCTAACATAACGGGTCTTAGCCCGAGTCCACCTGCGATGATCATCGAAAGATGAGAGAACTCTGCTTACCGTATACCGTATTCGTAGTAACTATTGTACGTGGTAGATGCCGGTGAACGATGCCGGATGTGGACTGCGGTCTGTGTCATGCATCAGCAATTCACGTCGCTCGACGACTATTATCGTCTGGATATCGATGATGCCTACTTTTCGATTTCACATTATATTCATCGAATTTTTCGTATCGCACACCCGCCGAACGAAACACCCGTTGGACCAGGCGATTGGATGATAATAACGACGACGACGACAACGTTATTTATCGATCGCATCAATCGATCCTAAATCGATCCTTTCCTGGCATAAGACCAAAGCGAGAAAGGGCACGTATCGGATCGGATCAGATCAATTCTCGAATATTTTCGAATATAGGCGAATAATACGTCGAACGACCATCCGAATCTCGATAATACATATCTACTAAGATACCTTAATCGTCGACAAATTTTTATTATAGACTTATTAAATCCAACGATTTACTTTTCGACGAACGTTTTGACGTGGATCGAGAAATTTGATTTGACGCTCGACTCGATGCATAATCGTGTAATTGTTTGAGAAATCTGTCGTAATTATCTTTAATAGCATTAGGTCCGCGTAACATATTTTGAGGTCATTTCTGAAAATGAAATTTGTCTGCGGATAAACGAGATTGCGGTCGAATTATTTAACTCAATATGGTTTCCATCTTTAAATCATAGAATTAAACGCGCAGGGTAGGAATCTCTCGATTCGCTCTCATCTCCGACTGGTAGGAGTGCCAATATCGAAATAATGCAAGGAGGTGGAATTTTTTAATAGCAAACCATGTTTTTTCTTGCCACTTTTAACGAAAAGGAGGCGGTAAGTATAAGAGAAAAGGATCGATAAAGAAAATATTAATCGAATTCGAAAGTACCGATCGTATATATCCCCTGGCCTAGCTTTCTTGGTCCGATCAGCCAGCGTGGACGCGTTTACGAGCGTATATTCGCGTCTGATTATACATAGTAGCCGAGCGAATACGTATGAGAAACACTAGAATACGTATGAGAAACACTAGAATACGTTCGCGGCGAAGGGGTGGATGTGGAGAAGACGAAGAGAGATGGCAGAGGAGAGAAGAAAGGGATAGCGCGGGATGGGATGGATGGCGCAGAGTAGGTGGACGGTCTTGGCGGTATCTTGGCTCCCTCGGTGTCCTGGGGGCGAGCGGCTAAATACCTCAGGATTGTTACTATTGCTACCCATCCAGACGGTCGAACGACCGACCGACCGACCGACCGACCGACCGACCGACCGACCGACCGATCGACCGACCGCTTCACCACCCCTTTTCAACCCCCTTTTACCTCCCAATCGATCTTGCCCCTCGTCCCCCGTCTTCCTCATCCTTCTCCTTCTAACGCCTCCTCCTTTGATAGGGTGGAATGGGTTAATGCTATTGATTCACGTGTACGAGGTGCTCGGAGGAAGAGGTAGCAACGACGTCCGCCACTGTTTGACAGTAACGGATCTCTCTCCTCTGTTACGGGATACCGTATGCGGCTATCTATCAGCTCGGTTCTTCTTACTTTCCATTCCGTCCCAGCTTCTTAACGTTTCGACGACTTTGCCTTGCCGCAATTCGTGCGATAGTTCCGCGAATCGACTGTTACGCAGTTACGACTCGACTTTTAACGTTAAACTCTTTTTTCGATCTTTCGGAATAATGTTCTTTGCCCTATTTTAATCCGGTTCAAATGACTACCTTTTCCCGACTATTTATCCATGTTAGCTTCTTGTTTCATTTCATTATATCATTTATTCGACGAAACGTTATCTAATCGATCATGCATTTGTTTTTTATCGTCTCTAAAATAACGATCAAAAGTTTAAACGAAGATATTTTCAAACATATCCCAACGTTGATAAAACATTGGAATAAAGTATAAAGAGTATACGTATGTAGATGTCAATTTCCGATAATAATTTATTAACAAAGAGATTTTTAAAGGACAAATTTACATTATTGTGACGTGTAATACAATATGCAGATAGATATTTGCAAGCCGCGCACCTAGTTCCTTCCACCGGCAGCGCGATGTTCCGCTGCCCCATGTTGCTCTCGGAAGTGCGATTGGAGGGAAGGAAGATGCTACTCGCTCGTTCTCTCTCTCTCTCTCTCTCCCTCTCTCCCTCTCTCCCTCTCTCTCTCTCTCTCTTTCCTCCTTCTGTATTTCCACCTTCTGCGGCCGGACACGAAGATCGGTGAAAGACAGAGAGCGAGGGAGAGAGAGGGAAGGAGGGGGAGGGAGAAGGATCGTATGGTCGGGTTGCGAAGGAGAGTAAGAAGGAAAGAGAGATAGGGAATGAGCGGAGAGTGAGGGAGAGAGAGAGAGAGAGAGAGGGGGTGGCGGTTGTGGAGAGGGGGTAAGAAACTGTGAAATATCGATTAAGTTTGCCAGTAAGACAAGGAACGTCCGCGAGGCGAAGGCTCGTTGGAGGAAGGCGGGGGTCGTCGGGGTAGAGGTTCGAGGGATGCGGAGTGGTGCGAGGGGTCGTCGAGGGCGAGAAGAGCGAAGGGTGCGCGGAGAAGATTGCGGTGCGGTGGGGTGGTCAGGGAGAGGGGAAGGTGATATGAGCATTGTATCGGGGAATTAACGGTACTCCCTCCGTGCTCTCCGTCTCTCTCGTACTTTCGCTCTTCCTTTCTGTTCTCTCTTAGCATGTTACTCCCTTGGCCCCCTGCCGTCTTCCGAAGGCCGTCTCCTTCTCCGTTTCTCTATTGTAGAGGCGCGCGCGCGCGCACGCTCTCTCTCTATCCCGCTCAACGAAGGAAGGCGCGTGTACGCGAGTCTACTACACGGCTTCTCCCGTCTTCTCCTTTCGATTCGGCGGCCACCCTCTCTTTCTCAGGCTGTCTTTACCACCCCGGCAACGTTACGTGGCACGACCATCTTCGCGTTCGCCTGCCCAACACACGTCCAGCAACCGAGTCTTTCTCCATCTATACTGCAGCGAGAAAGCGACAGAGGGGCTCTCGTCGGATAGAGGGATGCAACGTCTTTGTGTATGCGCACGATCACCCTCTCGCCACCTCCGTCTCTCTCTCTCTCTCTCTCTCTCTCTCTCTCTCTCTCTCTCTCTCTCTCTGGCACACTCTCATTCTCCTCCCATTCTTCTTCCGTATGCCGTGGACACGTCCTTCCTTAGCGCGCGGAGCGCGGACATGCCCGAAGAGAGACGGCAAGAGTTTGCATGCACCTATCAAACTCTTCCGTCTTACGCTTTTTTTTTTGTTTTTCATCTCGTATAGAATAGAAAGAAAACTCTACAAATGGAGAATATCCATCGAGCTACTAATTGTAGTCGTATTTTAGAAAATGAATACGCCGAAATCTGTCCCGTCGTTTTTGTCGGTGTTCAGAAATCGTCGATAAAATTGATGTAAACAGGCACTTGGCACGCTCTTCGCTCCTAGCGAAGGTTTCTCCCTGGAGAATAGTTCTCTGCTCGTCGCTTCCCTACCAACCAACTCTCGGTCTCGCTCACTCTTTCATACTTCGTCCCATCTCGTTCGGCCGTCCCTTTTAAAGAGGAAAGGAGATGGCACGGTTGGTAGCGCACCGCGCGAGGATCAACGGCAGCAGGGGGGAAGGAAGGGAGTGCAAGGTGCAGCCATAAACAGCTTGTTGCTTCCGCGAAACTGCCAAGGCTCTCCTACGGCAACGCGAGACTCGGTTATACTACCTATCCGGCAGAATGGCTCGGGTGGGCGCAAGTATGCGTAGAATGTGAAAGATTGCCCCGTGAGAGTGAGAACGGCGCGAGAAGCGCCGGAGTTCTCGACCGATGGTTAAAGCAACGACAATTTCCATCTCTGTTTCTCCTCGTCCTTTCCTCTCCTTCGACGTTTCCACGCGTCTCGGATTCTTTCTCTCGTTTGCGAAAAAGAGAAAGAATAACCGAAAGAACGAAAGGAAAAAAGAAAAGAAAAGAAAAGAAAAGAAAAGAAAAGAAAAGAGAAAAGAAAGAAAAGGAAAAAACAGACGCAATTTCAACGGTTACGAACGATTATCGCGCATAGGTATCCTCTACGTTTACACGTATTCATCCATCGTGCGAGCTTTTTAAAAGCGTCTTTGAACCGTGTGGAAGAGAGTTGCGCGTTACGAGTGTCGAAACGGTTTTGTCTCTTCGAAGATAACATTGAACAACAACGTGCCTGTTTTACGTTGCAGAACTCACGACGGTCGATGTAAGGTACGCGTAATTACGGAGCGTGTGCCGCGGCGTACCAGGTACACGAGAAACTAATAGTCGCCGACCGAGCCGTAACAACTGTCATTAACAGTCATTAACAACGCACGGCTACCTCTCAAAACCCACGGAAAAAGGATACGGAAAGTCGTCCGATTGGTAAGGGAAAGTCAACTCCGAGGTAAACGGCCGTTTCGCCTTTTCTTATACATTCGCGTCTACGCTAATATTCCCCATATGCTTTTTCGGCCGCTAAATACCGTAAAGAGTAAAAGAGATCGGAAACGTTTATTTCGGCTCCGTGGTAGTGCATAACGCAACACAGAGAGCTATTCGTTTTGTTCTAAACTCGAGAGCAAAACTTAGAGGAGAGTTTGAAAGAGAAGGATGCTAGCTCGCTAGGTAGTCGAGGCAAACGATCTGTCGGTGGATCGTCGACAAGTAATACGGCTCGAAACGCGAACGAAGGGTGAATCGCGAAACACGAAACGCGAAATTCACGAAACATTGGATTACGGAGTAAGGCATGTAATCGGCCGCAGGCCTAGACGCGTTGGAACGGACCAACTTTATAGAACGGACTAGGAGGAGAGGCAGTGACCAGAAAGCGCACGATGGATGCAGAAAGGAGGTGAGTGAGAGGAAGAGAGAGAGAGAGAGAGAGAGAGAGAGGGAGAGAGAGAGAGAGAGAGGTTTGGTAACGCCGTACGCGAAGGAGAAGATAGAGTACGAAGAAGAAGACGGAGAGAAGCGAGAGCGCCGGAGGTGGAGGTGAACGCCAAGGGTTCTGAGATACTAACCCTTGGCCAAGCCGCACCCCGAGGTCCAGAATAATCTACAATCCATATCAGTCTTAGGTAGTCCACCCTATCCCCTCGCACTCCTTCCACGTCCTAGAACCACCTTTGGCAATGAGAGCTCGCCGTTCCCTCCCTCCTCTTCCCTTCCTTCCTTCCTTCCTTCCTTCCTTCCTTCCTTAACTATCCCGTTCTCCTTCGCGTTCTCCCTCTCTCTCTCTCTCTCTCTCTCTCTCTCTCTCTCTCTGTCTGTCTGTCTCTCTCTCTCCGTCTTTCTCTGTCTTTGTGTCCGTCTTTCTCTCTCCCTCTCTCACCTCCTTCTGTCGTACCGCTCGCTCCTTGCCTTAGCCGCAACCCTTGCCGGGACCAGCCGGCTAGTCAATACCCCACACGTTCCATGCTTATACGTGCTAGTGCCTAGCTCCTTCTGTGTATGGACCGTAAACCATCTCCCTATCCAGCCCACGACCACCCCGACTACTCCTTAACGATGGAACTATAGCCCCGGATCTTCGCCGTCCCGCGACCCGAGCCGCCCGGTAAATTCGCTTGGCAACTGGCAGTATGCTGACTCGAATCATCGAACGATTCCAAGTCCGTCTTTCTCGCGAGTTTGAAAGTACACGTTGTTGTCGGTCGCGTCGCTCGTCGTAACTCGAACGACGTTAAAACGAGAGCAATCGGTTAGTTCGATTCCTCGTTAGATTCCTTCCTCGATATCGCTTGGAAGAACTCGCAAGCGCTTGCTTTCCTTGCGAGTGAGAAAAATTGCAAAATTTCAGGAAAAGAGAGCTCGTCGATGATTTCGTCGGTAAAAGGTTTTTCATAAAGACACATATATATATATATATGTATATATATATATATATGTATATATATATATATATATATATATACACACACACATCTCTACGATAACGAGAATAAAATGAAAAACTTCATCGTTGGACATTTGAGGAGAAACGGTCGTTGCGTTCGGGGACGAGTCGCTTGCAAACGTATCGGTCCATTCTCGTAAACGTACGTAAGCGTCGTGCTTAGATACGTCGCGTACGGGAATATCGCGAAAGAGCCCCAGACTGAAAATGAGCGATTAGCTTATCCGAGTTAACCGCGGAAGCGACTGGACTGCATTATTAAGAAGGTTCTGGGTTGTAAGAAGGCAGCCGCACAGATCGGAGCGACGGGTAAACGTGGAGCGGGAAGCGGAGAAAAGGGGGAGCGGTGACCGAGGAAGAGCGAATCTAACGTAAGAGAGAATAGAAGAACACAGGAGGGCGGGAAGGGGAGGATGATGGGAGCAGCGCGGATAAGAGGGGAACTGGCGGGATTCGGTAGACGAGATATTTATTATAGCATCGCTTCCTGGCATCAGCTATTTTAGTCTTCATTCATAGATACCTGGAGTCTCTCTAGCGGCGGAATCAGTTTCCTTCGCGAAACGCGCTACGTAGGAATAGTTAAACTCATTCAACGCGGTTCGACGCGCGTTGGGGTGCGCGCGAGCTCGTCTCATTCATGATCCTCCTAGGGATATTATACTATATTCTTCGAAGGATAGTAAAGTTCGAGGAGCCACGCAATGACGTGTCGTTTAAGCATCGCGACGACAGGTCGATCGCTATATGATGCTTTAGGCCGATCGAAAGAGCTCGAACCGCTCGAATACATAGTTGGAAACGATAACGTATTCCGGTTACGTAACGCTTAAACGCAATTATGACGCAAGCCTAGGAACGTTAGTAAATATATTACGTACGTAGAGGAAGTATGTAAATATAGGGGGTACATGTATGTGTAGGAGGTACATAGGCATACATATGTATATAGGCACTTTCACCTAGTACACTTTCGTCGGCGTACCTAGTTATCGACAGGCCGTTGCTCGTTTAAATCCGCCAGTACAAAACTCTATTGTATCGAAGGGCATTCTTCCGAGAAACGGTACGTCGTTTTACAGCGTTACCTGTCATCTTATCTCTTCTTCTAGCCAAAAATACGCACCTTGCGAAGGACCTTGCGAGTCCTTCTAGCTAAGTAAGTACCTAAAGCGGATTAAGTTTTGTGAACACGCACGAGTCTCTTCTTTGGGAGGATGTCGAAAAAAAGGTCCGTTTTAAAATTCTACCGATCGAGCTAACTTTCTACGAAACTTTAAAGAGCAACAGTTAACCTCTCTCTCTCTCTCTCTCTCTCTCTCTCTCTCGTCGTTTCGATTTTTCGCGAGTTATTATTCCCTCTTATTGTCCTACGTCATAACCTTTGACCCTGCCGTAATCGAAAAGGTCTTTTCGCGACTCGTCCACCTACACTTGGTCGTCGTAGTGTCCGTAATTAGAATTAACTGGCAGCTGGCCCTCGGACCTTCGGAGAAAAGTACCATAGTTTTAGTTAGGGTCTCCTCTCCTCTCCTCTCCTCTTCTCGGAATTGTGCGTGCACGTTCGTCGTCTTTTCTCTCTCGCACGCCTCGGCCGATTCTTCGAACGATCATCGCGCGCTCTTCTCGTCACTTTATGTCTCATAATTATTGCCCCTCCGCACCTATTTTACGCTACCTATCCTGCATCCCGAGAGATAGACAGACAGACAGGGAGAGAGAGAGAGAGAGAGAGAGAGCTCTTCTCCCCTTCCCTTTCCTCGTTTCGCATCTTCTTCGTTGCGTTCGCATATGCACGAGCCGCTATCGCTAGCGGTGCTGGCAAAGGAGCGCAACAGCGTAAGATCATGGGTATTAGAATGCTTGGTTGTGCCAAGGGACGACAACGGACGAAGGACAAAGAGTTTAGAACATCGTGGTTACGCTTTTGTCTCGCAACGGTTACACCGAGAGAAGGAAGGGACGCGAGTACATAGTTACTCGCCGTCGTGTAGGTGCACCTGCGGGCTACACCTACGAGACATAGTTAGCGGCTACCTGCTTCTACGTGGGATGAACTGCCGAGGCAAAGAGTAAGAGAGAGAGAGAGAGGGGGGGGGGAGAGAAAGGGGCAAGAGGACGGAGAGAAAAGAAAAGAAAAGGAAAGAAAAGAAATTGTAGATAAAGCAGGATAAACGCATAAGCGCACGAAAGCAAGGGTTTACGCGTTCCTCGAAGGCGAACCGATCGGCAAGGCCGAACGGCAAAATGGAATTGCTGAATCGTGAAAAAGGCGCGCGTATTGGCGCACGGAAGTTGGAGGGAGCGCAAAAGGACGCAACCGAGGAGGAAGGAGCGATGACGCGCCAAGACGCTACCTACCTGCCGCCTTTATTCTCGATCGCGGTAATTGCGTCCGTAATACTGACGAGTATTTGGTAAATATTTGAATAATGTATTGCGACATGCTCTCGATGAGAAATCGATTCTTGCCGTTGGAAACTCATTATTTCCTTTCCTTATTCTCTCCTCTCATCTTTCCCCTCTCCCCTCTCTCTTTCCGTTTTTACTTGTTTCCTCTCTACTGACACTTTTTTCCATTAGATTTTAACGCACTAATTTTACGCAAGTACTCGCTCGCACGCGTGCCTTTCGTTTCTTATCCGTAGTATCTTTGAAAATTGGTTCAACGGTTTATACATTCTTGAATAATTGACTCGACATCGTCTAGGAAATTTTCTACGTTCGAACGTAGTTCGAACGAAATCGTAGACTCAAAGTTCCTTGGCAAACTTCCAAAGGTCAGTCTCTCGAAGCAGGACGCGCCGCCGAATAGTACAGCTCGTAAAAGGTCGAATAAAAAAGAAAGCGGAGATCACGAAGAAAATAGGGATCGTTGCTTTTCGAGACTTTTGCTTTGCGAGCGTTCGACGCTATCGAAACGAAGTCGACGGGAAAATATCCTACGGACTACGTACGCGCATATGCATGCACGGTACATATGAATGCATACATATGTATGCAGCCAGGTATGAGATCGAAAGATAGCCAAAAAGAGGACTATGACGACGATTTATGGTATACGGTTGAAGGACGGCGTTACAATGGAACAGGTAAAGACAGGTAAAGAAAAAAAGGTTCGGCGATACTTAGGAACGGTCGTAGCCGTGGTCATGGTCATTTCGCGTTCGTGCAGCTGACCGCTGCGACGACGTTGCACGTTGGAAGAACGAAAATTAGCCGATAAAAGAGAAAAGTTTGGAGAGGACAATGCGAGGATAGAAAAGTACTCGTAAAGGTACAAGATATGAGAGGAAGGACGGAAGGAAGAAGGAAGGAAGGAAGGTAAGAGGCGTGTTTCCTTTCTAAAATTCAGTCTTCTAATGTGGCTGGGATTGCAAAGGGTGTCGGTCAAAGATTAGAGTGGCAAGCAGGTAAAGCAAAAAATGTTGAAAGAAAAGGAAAGGAGCAAAGCCAGTCCGACGTGTCCGTCGCTCATCCGTCCTGTATTCGCCGGCCATCCGTCGGCTAAAGTCCGTCTTCGAGGGGTGTCCGTGAGACAACGTGTGGTGCGACGTACGAGAGACAAACACCTGACCATTCCTTCGTCTTTTTGGGTAGAACTCGTGTAGTCTGAGAATTCTTGTCCATTATGGTCATACGGTATTACCTCTCACGTACTTAAAGCGTCCAGCTGCGATATACCTTAGTAACTAAGAGCGTAAAGCCATCTCTCTCTCTCTCTCTCTATATATATATATATATATATATATATGTGTGTGTGTATATGCATATGTACGTCTAGGAGCACGTATATGTATACACACACACACACACATATATACCTATGTATATATATATATATACGGCGGATAGCTGTCAACCAAGCGTGGTTTGAACGCGCGTCCTTCGTACCTGCGCGTAGCACGAAAATCCGAGAAAAGACTGAAAATAGCGAGGCGCTTGGACGATATCATCTCCTCTTTATCCGTGACTCGCTTCGTCCTCTTAGCGACCTCTGCTTACCTTAGACATGCAATGTACACACTTTTACCTCCGGCGCACCTTCACCGCACCTTCCAGCTACGCTAATCTCTCGCAGATCTCCCGCGGAATCTCATTAGAAATTCATAACCGTCGACCCCCTGTACCCGCTTCTCGGAGGCGGACGGGGGAAAAAAGCCATGATACGAAAGAAATAAGCAGGCAAAGTACATTAAAAATTAATTACTTTGCTGATGGAAGCTAGAAGTGCCTAGTGCGCGTCTACGCCCTCTCTCACAGAGCCGGAGCCAGAACCGGAGCCGGATCGACGTTTCCTTCTCGGCGCGGCGCCTCTAGCTCGCCACTTTTCTTAATTCCCCGCGCGTTTCCCCGTTCAAACGGAAAAGATGCCGCGTTATTTCTCTTTATCTCGAATACGTTCCTAGGTAAGTACTTCCTTGTTTGTAGCGTTCGGAATAGGAGCGCATTTTTTGAAATTGCAGTCGACGGTACTGTCTCTCTCTCTCCCTCTCGATCGTAAGAGAAAGATTGTACCTACCGGCTTATAGAAAACTTCAATGTTACTTTAAAATTCAAAATCGTCGTTCGTTCGAGTCAGTTAATCTCGTTGCGAGCTAGAGTCGCAAATCACTCCGCTCCGAGGTTCGCTACGAAAGTTAACTCTCCGTCGGTGCCTACCTACTTATTTTAATATCACCTTATTACCTCTAGGCCAGGGTAAATAGATAAATAGATTTCGCGGAAAGGCCTCGATCGGATTTACCGAGCGGCAAGGCACTTAAGTCTCGCGACCTTCTTCCGCGACGACGCCCGGTAACGTCAAGGCAACGTCGTGCGCTCGCTCGCTCGCTCGCTCGCTCGAAATAAGGTAAAAACTAGAAAGAACGGCGGATATCTAAGAAGGCGAGAGGAAGGAGGAAAGATGTAACGGGGAAGTGAGCGAATAGGGGTAACGAGGGAGAAAGATTTTCCTTCTTTAGTCCTGCGTTTCTCCGCATTCATCTATGTACATCAAATTCTACCGTCTCTCCCACGTCCATCGTCTCCTTCGAGAGCGGTAGGACTCGGAGACTCTAGGAGTAATTAACTCCTTAACGAAGTAAACACGACGCCATCTTAATTCAGGCTATCCCTCTCTCCAGATGGACGCTAAGTAAAATACACCTGCGCGCGCGCGCGCGCGCTCCCTAATCTCTGTACTCGAGGAAAAGCTAGGAATAAGATCGAGTGTTATGGCATCGAGAGAATGAGAGGAAGCGTATCGCCGACTCCCTCTTGAGACGCATCAACATATTGTAATACCCCTAACTTGAGTGAGATCAAAGAAGTAGTAAGAAAAAAAAAGAAAAAACAAAAAACAAAAACAAAAACGGGAACGATCGAAATGTTTTAAGCGACTATTGAGTATATTGAGTTTTCGTTCCTCAATCGTACAAGTCGATAGGGTTGGACGTAGAGAGGAGGTGGAGGCATCGGCCGATGTGTTGTCGGCCGAGGTGGCGCGAGCCTATGCCAAGATGATTCGACGGCAGCAGCAGCGGGGCACAGCGGTGAGGTAACACGATCCAAGTTGCATCACAGGCGTGGATCGCATCTCTGCCACGTGAGCACGGCGGGTACGGGGGGGAAGAGCGCTCGCGGCTCGGTGCGACGGACGGGAGGGTGTAAGAGACGAGGAGAGCAGATGCGCGCCGGATGCAAAGAGTCGAGGGCGACTCGGGGCCACTCGGTCGTTTCTTCGCATCTTCCTTTTCTCTCGTTCGTTCGCGAGGCAGGTCGAAGGGGTCCGGGTCGCACGATCCTGCTTGATCTTTGCGCTCGTGCTTGCCATCTCTCCTTCCTCGCGCGGTTAGCGTAGACCCACGAACATCATTGCAGGATATCTTTTCGATCGAGATATTATAGCCCCGACCCTATCCTATCGTTGCTCTCGATTGTTTCTTTTCCGTTTGTTTATGTCTAAAAGTCGCGGCGTATCGTCGCGATTCACCTGACGCCATACGTAGATCTACGTCTGCGTATCGTCTCGTCCATATTGTAGAAACCTTTACCTCCATGATTTCAATGCGAACTAACTGCTCGGATAGGTCTATTTCAATGGCGAAGGGAGAGAAGAAGTGAACTAAATGTGCGAACGTACGACTAAGTTAATCGCGTATCTCTTGCAATTAGTCGAAATCGATCCGTTTTATTTTACGGCCTCGAACGAATTTATCGAACGTAGTTAGACTTTGGATCAAGCCAACAAAGTTTTCCCTTGCTCTCTCTCTCTCTCTCTCTCTCTCTCTCTCTCTCTCTCTCTCTCTCTCTCTCTCTATCCTTCGCACGTTCGCTCGCTCACTGCCGCATGACAGCCCCCCCCCCCCTTTCGGGAGTCGTGCATTCGTAGTATTCGAGATCGTGCAAGATACAAAATTTAATATTAAAATCTTTCTGAACGTGGACGGGCATAAAATAAAATTTATTTTATGCTCGTTTATGAATCGCACGGCGACTAAAACTTTTGTTTCCTGTTTGAAAAGGAAACGATCGTCGTTATAGATAGATCTTTAAACGAGATGCATGACGTATTTCGTCATCGTCCGAAGCAAAATCGTATTGAATAATACGCAGCGATCTCATAGGATCACGCGGGCGTTCTTCTACCGCTGATATCGAGATCGAAGAAAGGAAGAAAGGAAAAAAGAGAGGGAAATACGAGTGGTACGGTCGAAAAGAGAGGGAGAATACGTTTCTTCTTCTCCTACTCTTTTCACTTCTCCTCCTCTTGCTTCTTCCAATTCTCGTCCCCTATTCCTTCTTCGCCTCTCGTCTTTTCCACCCCGATCGTCCTCGGGCACGAGGGAAATATTCGTAAGAATTAAAGCGCCGGGAATTAACATTCCTTCGGAGTTAAGAGGGAAGCAAGGTACGGAGAAGAAGGTGGTTCCGACTCTAAGGGGGAGAGTCGGAATCGGTCGGAGAGAGAGGGTATCGGAGGTGCGTGCATGCCATCCTTGCGAGCGAAACAACGGGAGCATTACCACCCCTCCTTTATCTCCATCACCTCCTCACCTCTCGAAACTCTTCTCGTTTCCCCTTTCTCTCTTCTTCTCGTTCTTCTTCGTCTTCTTCGGTCTCCTCCTCCTCCTCCTCCTCCTCCTCCTACACGTTCGAATGCGCGCGCCCACGAAGAGACTCCCATACAGACAAAGCATGCACAACACAGGTCCAAGTAGACGCGCGTATTATACGTATACGCTCTCCGTCTCTATCCATCTCCTCTTCACCCATTACTTCTTTCTCTTTCTCCCCTTCCCCCCGATTCTCTCTCTTTCTCTCTCTCTCTCTCTCTCTTTCTTTCTTGTTTCCGATTTCAGCGACCCCTTCTTTTCGTATACACGACAACGGTAGTGACGGCGGCGGCGGCAACGACGACGACGTCGTCGTCGTCGTCGTCGTCGTCGTCGTCGTCGTCGTCGTCGTCGTAAGGGAGGGCGAAACTCGGCTCTCGGCAGGAGGGGAAGCTGTCTTATTCTTTCCACTCATTAAGGCGGATCGATGTGCGACGGTGGATGCGACGAGGGCGAGGAGGGGTGAGGAGTTTGCCGACCATCGAGGGAACGAAGGCTGCCTCGAGGAAGGTGGAGGCGAACCAGGCACGGCATGACATATCGTGTACCAACTCACCCCTCGTCTTTATCACCCTCTCCACCCTCTCGTGACTGTCATGATCTCGTTCTTATACGAAATCGGTTCCGTACGTAGCACGTACGCGTGTCTCCCAACACGCGAGCTTCCTGCGAAGAGTCCTAATATCGAAAGTCAAAATCTAAAGAGGACTTTCTTCTACGTTCATTTATATTTTTCTCCTTTTATCCGTTTAAATTCAATCGATATACGTGCTTCTTTCTTCGAGAGAAAGTAACACTTCCTTCAAGGATTTCGATATCGAGAGGTTTCAATCGATAATATTTTGTGGTAAGGGAAAAGGATTCGATTTCCTCGAAACGCAGAAAGTACTCTGGTCGCGTAGACGTTTGCACGCGCGGCAACATGTGTCTCTCATCGAGCGTAGGAAGCAAAATCGTCGCGAAAGGAGAGGAGGTCGTGAGTCGTGACGTGGAAAGAGAAAGCGCGAGAAGAGAATGGTACTCTCGGTGGAGTGTAAAGACCACGTGCTCAGCCACGTGGTGGTCGAGGCACCCTCTCGAGAAAGCCTCGTCTCGCCTCGCCTCGCCTCGCCTCGCCTCGACCCCTCTCTACCATACGACGCCACCTCCGACGCCACCTCCGACGCCACCTCCGACGCCGCCAACGCGCGCCGGCACCTGCACCTCGGCCCCGAGGAAAATCGCGCGCGTTAAGCCTCCGCTTACCGTCGCTGCTGCCGCCGCCGCCGCCGCCGCCGCCGTTCATCGCGCGCCGACGCCAGCTGACCACGTAGTGGACCATACCACGCCAATAAAATCTCCGAGTTGCTTGTCCACCCCCACTACTTCCTCCCTCTCTTTCTCTCTCTCTCTCTCTCTCTCGCTAACTTTCTTTCCCCCTTCCTACTTTTTCCTATCTCTCCCTCTCTCTCTCTCTCTCTCTCTCTCTCTCTCTCTCTCTCTCTCTCTCTCTCTCTCTCTGCTTCGAGGGAGATCCACGTTGCGACCACCGGTCACCACGTGGACGAAGCTACCGTCTGATCTTCCAAAGGGACACGTGGCGAACTTTTGCGTCAGCTGATTGCTACTCTTCGATTCGATTTTCGACTCGAGATTACCGTTAATAACTATTATTCCTTTTATTTCGTACTATCATCGACACGATGGATACAAAGTTATAACGTCCATTCGTCTTTGATGAAGGTGAAAGTTTCAATGAAATATCTCAACTTCTAAAGTACGAAGAGATAAATCTTTCAAATAGAGTGCGAATAGATTGTGCGTATTTAATTTTTAGAAAATAAGATATGATCGGATCGGTCTTTGCGACTATGACGACTGTGGTGGTCGTCGTTGTGTTTGAGACCGCTTGACGCGGGCTCCCGTTACTGCAAGACATATCGCAAAGTTTTAACTCGAACGTGTGTCGGCCCATCGTGAGAATTATTAGTAGAGAGAAGCGAGGTAAGGTAAGGCAAAGCTAGGCTAGGCTAGTCTAGGCGAAGCGAGGCGAGGCGAGGCGAGGCGAGGCGAGGCGAGGCGAGGCGAGACGAGGCGACTCGATGCCGACGCCTGCACCGACGGAGACGCCAGTGACGAACTCGAAACTCGAGAACGAAGAGAGTTAGAGCATGCACGTACGGAAAGCACGCGTTCTCTTTTGCTATCTCCGTCTCTTTCACCCCTCTGGCAGCCTTCTCGTGCATGTCCCCGCAGACACGCACGTACGTAGGTAGGTAGGTATATAGTACACGTAACTAAGGTCGTCTGCACGGATGCCTATATGTAGATTGCAGAAGAACCACGCCCTCTCTCACAGAGTTTTCCTCCGTCCCTCGACGTCGCTGTTGCCTCCACTACCATTTCCACTTCTTCCTCGAGCTCTACCTCCTCCACCTCCTCCGCTTTCTCATCCATCCCCAACCCCTAATGACGCAAGCAAAGCAAAACAAAGAAAGGTTTATATACCGGAGGAGCCGCGCTTCTTCCGTCCCTCTCGGCCTCTCGTGCTCTCGCCTTCTTCGGCAGCAGCGGGTACCTCTCGCTCTCCCTTTCGGTTCTCTTTCTCGATCTCCGTCTTTCCCGCTTTACCGGCCCGCTCGTCCCCCCTCCCCTCCCCGTTTCAGCCGCGCGGCTCTTTCTCTCTCTCGCGCGCGCGAGGCACCACCGCGCGAACCCGTCTTTTTCTCTCTCTCTCTCTCGCTCTCTCTCTGTCTCTCTCTCCCCCTCGCCGTTCCTCTCTCTCTCTTGCTCTCGGTCGAGCTCACTCGCTCACATGCGCGCAAATGAAATCGATTAAAATGCTGGGCGCAACTTCTAGGCAGAACCGCTCTACCCCCGACCATCGCTTCTTCCCTTCCGACCCCCTCCCTCCCTCCCTCCCGCCCACCGGTCTCCTCAACCCTCTTCCGACACAAACTCCCACTCCTTTGCCGTAAGAAACCGAGAAAACCCTTACGTGCGTTTCTACCAGCCGCTTCACCACCTACCTCCGCCAGCCGAGCGGGCTACTACTCTTTGCCGCTGATAGTGCCGTCGATGCCGGTGGTGCCGGTGGTGCCGGTCTCGCTACACAAGACGATAGCCAAAAGATAGCTAAAGATAGCAAACGGCGAGCGAACGAGCGAGCGAGCGAGCGAGCGAACGAGCGAGCGATGGTGCCGGTCGGCACTGCTGGCACTGCCGGCACTGCCGGCACTGAACGCGTGCACGCGCCTACCGCATCCTCCGCGATCGAATCGTAAGAGGAAAGACTTTTCCATTCGACTTTTTTCCTTAATCCACTTCCCTCCTTTCCTCTAATTAACGTCCCCCTTAACGTTCTTTTGGCAGGATTAAATGATGCAACGACCGGTAAAAAAAGAACTCATATCTATTCTCTCTATTACTCTCTATTACTCTTTTCGCCGGCGCAAACACCTTCGCCTGTTATCCCGCTTTAGATATCTCATCGACATATTTTACTATTGGTAATTAAAGTCTACTGTTCTTCGAGTCGAAGACTCGAAACCCACGTGAAGAGACGTCGTATGCGAGAGGCCCTTAAGATACGGCAAAAGTAAAAGGAAAAAGGAAAAATGAAGGAAGAAAGAAGAAAGTAAAAAAGAGAAGGAAAGGAAAAGGAAGATCGAAGGTTAGCCAAAGGAGGAAAGGAAAGAAAAAAAGACAACCTTCGCCGGCGAAGGCTCCTTTCGGAGGGTGAGAGAACGTCGTGGATGAGGGTGGACGGAAATGGAGGGTGGCGCGAGAGTAGGTAGGGTAGCTAAGACGACCGTCTCCAAGTAATTATAAAATGCAATCAATACTTTACATATTTTTCGCGCAAGCCGGAGGTTTACCATCCTCGATCCCCTACAACTTTTTTTCCAGCCTCCTTTCTCTCGCGATAAACGCGACAGATGGGGTAGACGTAGCGAACATTCGCGAATGCAAACGATGACGAGCGTTCTGAAATTTTTTCGATGTAAAATTGCCTTTGTTAAAACTTAAACAAAAGAAGATCAGGACGCGCATCCGTAGGTAGGAGAAGATTCTCTACACGCCCGCACACAGCGTAATATAAAGAAATGTAAGTAAATGATAAAGAAAATCCAACGACGTACGATAAGAGAAATAAATTGTAATTAATTTTTTTCTCGTCCTTCGATATCTGTCTCTTCTTAAATCTTTTCATCGACATTTAAGTGACAAAGATTATCGATACTCGAAACGCTAACCCTAGAATATTGGTTGGAAACTTTCTAGGTGCTCGCACCAAGGGATAGAGTGAGAGTGAGAGTGAGACCGGGTAGGGGAGAAGGAAGAGAGAGCGAACGCGGGCGCGAGAGAGAGAGAGAGAGAGAGAGAGAGAGAGAGAAAGGGGAAGGAACGCGATGAGCGAGTAGAACAATTCAAAGGTGTGTAAGGCGAGGATGGTAGAATAGAGAAACCGAAAATAAGGGTATCTGCGACACGATTATCTTTGACCTTAAAACCATCTTCGAATTTGGACCAATTTCTTTCCCTACGTTCGCCGATCACGCATTCGGTATTATTATCGTCGCGTTTTCAAGAACGATTATAACAAGTATATATTAATGAATGATCTCTTAGAAAATATTAAAAGTGTACTCAAAGTATAATCGTTAGGTCAATTAACAGAAGACGAGTAATTAATAGCGATGCATGAATTAGCGCGCGTTTGTGCGCGCAATAATATTTCCCTTCGTAACGAAACTTATACTTGTTCGAAAACTTTCTAGAAGCCTTTATCAGCGGACGACAGTTTTGATAAGATTTACAATCATCGCGAACATATATATATATATATATATATATATATATACACATATATATATATATATATATTTATACACATATATATATATATTTAATAAAACGCGATCGACAATGAACATAATTTAATCCTGACCTACTGATACTTCACTAACGTAAAGAAAATGTATCATAAACGACCAACAAGATGAGATTGAGATTATATCGATTTTTCTCTTCGATAACGTTAATTCTACGCTTTAAAAGAAATTTTTCCATATCTACGAAAGGTTTCATTCCGAAAACACTAACGATAGATGAGAGATTGAGAAAGTGTAGGCTATCATGTAATATTAATTAATCGACGTAATACTACTCGAGCAGAAACGAATGGGGAAAAAACGAAGGACTCGAGCGCGGTGGGGCCCTCGAGCGCGCTTACCCATTCGATTAATAGCCAAACGCTACCCTCCCGCGCGCGCGGGGCCTACCGGGTGGCCCACCTCCTCCCACCCACCCGCGAAAGTAAGTAGTGAGTGAGCGGCATTCAAGGGTTGGTGACTGTACGTCGGGGGATGCAGAAGGGGGAAAGGAGTGCTGCCGGTGGTTGTTCCAACGAGAGGCAAAGGAAGCAAAAGGAGTCGGGGGACGTTGAGCGAGCGAACGAACGAACGAACGAACGAACGAACGAACGCGCGAGCGAGCGAGCGAGCGAGAGAACGAACGAACGAGTGAACGAGCGAGAGAGAGAGAGAGAGAAGAGAGAGAGAAAAAGGGTGGGAGAGAAAAAAGATGAAGAGGAGTTGCGCGCGAGCGGGCTTGACGGTGAAGGGTGGAGTGGGTACCGAGGGTACGGCCAGATTTTAACGATTCCTCTGCCGCGGAGTCTTAAGAGAAAGAATGGCGGGGATGGGTGAAATGAGAGGGCAGGGTCGGGGGTTGGCGAGGGTGTTCGGCTTGCTGTGTGGGTGGGCAGAGGACGGCGTGGAAAGAAGCTCGAGAAGGTTGGGGAAAACGGAGGAAAAGACGACGAGGACGACGTGGACGAGGAGAAGGACGACGACTACGACGACGACGACTACGACGACGACGACGACTACGACGACGACGACTACGACGACGACTACGACGACGACGACTACGACGACGACGACGACGACGACAACGAGGATGAGGATGAGAACGACGAGTAGGAGGAGGGGGAGGAAGAGTACGAGGAAGAGAGAAGGGGTGAGATCGCGCGGTGGTCGACGCGGGGCTGAAGAGAGGGGCGCGAAGGACGCGAAATGAAGAAATTCTATCTACATTTCCAACCCTTCATGCAGCGTCTTACCCCCTTTACGTTTCTGCCCTCTCCTCGACCACCCTCTACCACCCCTACTCTCCTCTCACCTATCCCTTCTTTTCTCTTTCTTCCGCCAGCGTTTCTTCGTCTCCTTCTTCCGCTTCTTCTGCCGTTTCGTTCCTTCCACCACCAGGACAGTGCCGAGTATAGGAAACCACCCTACGAACGGTTGTCTTCTTCCCGCGCACACGGTGTCCCCTCAATCCGCACCGCACCACGAGCAACCATCCCCTTGAGACAATACGACCACCTCCTTCTCATCTACCTCTTCCTCCTTCCCCACCTACTACTACTACTACTACTACTACTACTACTACTACTACTACTACTACTACTACTACTACTTTTCCTCCACCTCTCCTTCTTCTTCTTCTTCTTCTGCTTCTTCTACTTTTGCTTCCTCCTTCAACCACCTTCCACTTGTTCATCTCGCTCCAACCCCTTGAAAAGCGGCATCGCTAGCTACCACCATTACCATCGCGACTAACACCAAGTACGGGTAGGGTTGCTGCGCCGCATTTCTTTCTTCCGTCGCGAGCCCCTTGTCGTTCCTTCTCACTCGCGCGCCGTACCACTTCTTTCCCTTTTCTTAAATACAAAAGCGAAAATTTTGCTTATTAGAATATTTCCAGGAGGTTGTGCCACCCTGTGCTTCTGCACCATCCTCATACTCTCATCCACCTTCCTCTCGCTTTTTTTTTGTTCCTTTCGTTCCTGATATATCGTTCATCTCTCTTCTCCTCGTAGACACCGAATATCTTCTAATATCGTCGCGTTGACCGCTCGACTATATTTCCCTGCAGGAGACTTTAATCATTAGATATTATAAGACGTTGAAAATGACGAGTCTAATCTTTCGTTTCCTCCGAGACAATCTAAATTATTCATTTTCTCACGTGTAGGTATTCGTACTATTCGATGGAAAATGAGAAAACGATTCCGGCGCGTTAGATGCTCTGATAAATGGTATCCGATATTTTTCTTAAAGGACGATGAAATAACGTCAAATCCCTGTACCGTCTCGATTAACCTTCCGACAGAAAGTTTTTCCCCATCGTAATATTCTCGAACCCGAACAAATTCGATTCGCCCGCGTGAGATTTACTATAGTTCCGAGAAACATCGGTCCGTCGAAGACTTGAAAAAAGAGGAGATATTTTCGTAAGAAAGACGTGAAAATAAAAAGGAAGGAAGGAAGGAAGGAAGGAAGGAAGAAAGAAGAAGAAGAAGGAAAAAAGAGGAAGAATATTCGAATATTCGCCTCTAAGGCGATACATAGTACGGAGCGCGATGTAAGATACCGAATGATAGGGGGAGGCTGTTGTTGAAAGAGAGAGAGAGAGAGAGAGAGAGAGAGAGAGAGAGAGAGAGAGAGAGAGAGAGAGAGAGAGAGAGGGCGAGACTGTAACAAACAATGGAAAGGTAGTCTTGGCGGACAATAGCTCGTGTGGAACAAACACATCTCACCCGTTCACCGTTTCTCACCCTCTCTATCCTCCGAGCCGGTACGCTACCCTGTCCCTTGCGCACACAAGCCGCACCATCGTGAGAGTACATTTTCCTCTGGACTCGACGGTACTTGTATGTTTTTAAGCTGCAAAAGTACCGATACGAAAGCATGGATACGCTCCGTAGATACGTCCGTAGATGCGTCCATAGATACGGCTTAGAGGAGCAAACCGTTGTCGAAAAAGAAATGAGTTCGTCATACAATGCGACTTGATTTTTCTATGTTAAACAAAGACTTAATTGTTGAAGAGTATAAAGAGAACCAGACCAAAGGTACCACCGCGACGCTTCGCAACCTGAAAATCTTTCAAAAGATTTATTCTGCTGAGATACTATAATAAGACGTGCATAAAATGCATACATACGTACGCTGGTACGTATTAACGTAGGTATACGTAGGTTCAACGGGGTAGTGAACTTTTTGTCATGATATATTTTTGAAAGACTACAAAAGTTTCTACTACGTTTCTTCTTTTTCACTTTGGCTTAATAGCGAATCCTAGGAATAATATTTTGACGGTGGATCGTACCATGGTCGTTATCGATACTCGATCCTCGATATTCCCCAAAATCAAAATCATTCTTTTCATCCACTCGATTTTGAACGAGCTAATCGATCGGGTTCAACGATACTTTAGATTCGTACCGGTGTCAATCGGGGATCTACGGGATTGCCGGCCGTCAGATAGTAAAAACTTTCTCGACTTTGACTCGAAATAAAGATATTCGAAAAATATTAGACATTATGTATGCCTTTCGACGTCGACGTCGACGTCGACGTCGATGTCGATAACAAAAGCGACCTTGACTATGCTGCCAGTTGACGTTACGTTTTGGTCGAAGGGCTCGCGCGGGGTTGGTGAGAAAAGGGGGTAGAAAGTCGCTTGGTAAAAGGGAGTCGGGGGTACGGAGGACGAAATGAGGGTTCCTGAGTTTTTGCCAGGCGATCAATAAAAGTCTCTGTGCTCTCCTCTTATACTTGTCGTATAACGAAGTAGGCTGGCAGCTCTGTAAGGGTTTGGGTACGTGGCCCGGTGCGTGCATTAATTCCACCTCCGCCACCTCTCTCTCTCTCTCTCCCACTCTCATTGTCCCTCTCTCTAGCAGCACACAGTGCTAAAACCACCCTGCTTCGTCTTTTCTCCTTCTTCTTGCTTCTTCTTCGTCTCCTCCTGCTCGCGCTTCCTTCTCTCCTTCTTCCGCTCTCCTTCTTCTGCTTCTTTGCTTCTCGACTGTTTCTCTCTCTCTCTCTCTCTCTCGCTCTCCGCCTTTCTTTGTCTTCTTTTCGTACTTGGGTACTCATTCTCTTCCACCGACTCCGTCCCATCGACGACCATCCTCTCTTTTCTTTACGTCGTCGTACGCCATCGTTTTCTCTCCGCGTTTTCCTGTCTCGACGCTTATCAAGGCTCGACGCCTATAAGAGCACGCAGTCGGATACCGCATGGATGATACAAGGAAGAAAGTTGGTTGATTCGTTATCCTGATCGTAAAAGGGAAGAAAGCGAGCAAGGCAGCCTCGGTTCGCAAGGAACCGAGGAGGAATTGGGCTGTGTTTCGAGAATACCTTACCTACCGTATTCCTTTTGGTACCGTTTCTTTGTTTCGTTTCATCCCAACATACTCTTTCTTCTCTCTCTCTCTCTCTCTCTCTCTCTCTCTCTCTCTCTCTCTCGTCTTTGCTATTCATTGCAACATCTCGTACTTCCCTTTGCGTTTCTACCTACACCTACGTACACTTTTCCTTGCTCGGCTTTTCTATCGCCCTTCCATCCGGTCATTGCGTTTAACGTAAAAGATGTGCAGCTCGCTTTCGAATTCGGTTTTGTTTATCCGAGCTTATGTAAATACATTATCTTAATTAGAAAAATGTTGAGACTCGAGAAAAAGCGCTTCTGCCCTTTATATTTAGCATTCTCGCTAAGCGGGCATGCACTATTTCTACATACTCGGAATGAACTTTCCAGGAGGTAGCGAAACACGCACAATCGTGTGCGGCTCGAGTTTGAAGTGGGACGAAGCTTGGACGAAGCTCGGACGAAGGTTCGAGGAAAGAGTCGTACGATAAGATAAAGCAACTTAGCGGTCAAGTCGTCGAGTCGTCCAAGTGTACGTACATAGATATTTTCTCTTGAAAGAAAGTAATTAAATACGGTCGAGCGTGTATATGAGAAAGACAAGTTTGAAAAAGAATATCTATTACATTTAGGTAAAGGTCTATGGAAAACGCTTCGCGTCAACAATAATACGTATGATATAAGTTTTGCCGCGATTCCTCTCTCTCTCTCTCTCTCTCTCTCTCGC
The DNA here is from genome assembly GCF_910589235.1 of Vespa crabro. Lineage (NCBI taxonomy): Eukaryota > Metazoa > Arthropoda > Insecta > Hymenoptera > Vespidae > Vespa > Vespa crabro. Next base: position 76,183 of record NC_060961.1, on the reverse strand, counting down.
TCACTCGCTCGCTCGCTCGCCCTCCTATCCGTCAGCACGAGTTCATTCTTTATCAGTGTACGTAATTATTACGCACCGTCGTCACTTCCACATAGTGGTTTTATTTTCGCCGGCAATACGAAGATCTCAAGGAAGAAAGGAAGATGAGGGTGTTTCGAGTCATCTTCGTAACTCTCACCCAGCAACGTTTTCTTAATCATCATTCGTCTATCTTTCGATATTAGAGAAGAGGAAAGGAGGGTTGGACGAACACAAGGGGGTTACCCAGAGTCGAAGGAGAACGGGGTAGGGGAATAGAAGTATGTAAAAGTAGTAGTAGTATTAATGGTAGTAGTGAGAGAAGGAGTAAAAGAAGGTGGCGTTGGAAGGAGTAGGGCCAGAGCAGGGAAGGGAGAGGGACAGAGGGCAAGAGCGCGAACGAAAGAGCCCCGCGCGTAAAGAGAAAAGAGCGAAAGGTGGAGGAGGAGGAGAGAGAGAGAGGGAGGGAGGGAGGGAGGGAGAATCAGCTCGAGAAGAACGAGAATGACGGTACGAGGGGAAGAGGTGAGGAGAGGAGAGGATAGGGAGGGACGGGGGAACCGCCGCGGCGCTCCTTACTCCGCCCAGCATCCAAGATGGCGTTGGCGCGGCTCTCCTCGTCATTAAAATCAATAATTAAAAAATACATCCGTGGGCACCTTCGCTTTTCTAGCGCCTCGTGACGCGTGCTCGGGCGCCACCCGAGCGTCACGGCGCGCAAGTAGCGGCGTCGCCGTTGCCGTCGCCGTCGCCGTCGTTGCTCCGTGGTGGCGCCGGCGACGGCGACGGCGACGGCGCCATCCATTTACTCTCCGATCCTCGTGCGCGGAAACCTCTTACCCGCGAACGAGAGCTTCCACGAGAGAATTCCTGAAAAAGTCATTGGTGATTTTACCTCATGGTACCTTCCTATAGATTTCGACCAAGCACACTCTATACATATGCGACTACCCAATTGGATAGTATAGACTTTCTCTTCTTAAGGCTTCTTAAAGGAATCCTTAACGAAAAATCTCTTTGCGTAATTATCTATATCTCTCTATCCTAACGTCGGACTGACCATCGACTCCCTCTCTCTCTCTCTCTGCTATGGAATAACCGATGTGGGTCTCCGTGCACGTTATACCATATGCAACGAAAAACTTTTTGTTATTTGTACAGCAGTAAAGTAAAAAAGATTTACGACGTAGAAACTTTGACAACGCGACAACGTGTGTTTCTCGGTAAAAGTAAGATGATAAATGGTTCGGAGCGGATACGGTAAAAGTAAGGAAAATCTTAGCTATTATGTCGAAAAAGTATTTATATATGTATGCATTTCGGTGCATAGGTTTCGAGCAGGTGTCGACCGTCCTACAACTCTCTCTCTCTCTCTCCCTCTCTCTCTCTCTCTCTCTCTACCTACATTAGGAACCTAAAGACAAGGATATTTCCAAGTCGAGGTGAAAGTACCGAGACCATCCTAGGGTCAAACCGGACAGGTAAATATCCTCCCAGGTAGTACGTAAACGACAATGACTCCGTGCCAGTACTCTCGAGCCGAGGGATAAAGAGCGAGATCTTGGATGGAGCAGCAAAGGGAAGGAGAATAGAGAGAGAGAGAGAGAGAGAGAGAGAGAGAGAGAGAGAGAGAGAGAGAGAGAGAGGAGGGGGAGAGGGCATGGGGGTTCAGCCGGTGGGGACGTCGGTCTAACGCACGGCTAAGGTTCGGTGGTACGGTTCGAGAATCGAGGTAGAGACGGAAGAATGGTGGCGCGTAGAAGGAGCGATACGTCGGACAGGAAAGGAGAAGGAGGGTCCGATGGGCTGGTACCCACCCGGTTGGAGGTGGCACGAGGAGGTGGGACTCTTCGTCCCGTTCTCCACTTTCAGTGGCAAGTCCGAAGAGGCAGTCACAACGCGACTGCTCGAAGAGTCGGGCCGCCTGTCGAAAGGTGGACTACGCACGCCGTGTGTCGCGCAGGCCGCGCACGCACGAGTGTTAACGCACGGATCACGCGCGCACGGGCTCACGCGTACGAGAGTTCCACGCGACGAGAGTTCGCAAATGCTAACTCTATTTACCGAGAAGGAGGCCCCCCCTGCTCGGCAGCGGGTCGCCTTTGAGCCACGGATCGTTGGCGCGCGCTTTTTCGCCTAAAGTCCGCGCGGTTATAAAGCGACGGTGCAGCAAAGCGCGCGCGCGCGCGCGCTCGCGTCTGCACGTGTGATATAGCGAGAGAAAAAACGTTTCATCCATGTATGAGTTTTACCTTGTTCGTATACCGAGGTCGTACGATGAGAACCAGGAAAGAACAACGTTACGGTCCATCTGACAGCTTCGAACGATCCTTATGTTTTCGATCGTATTGCTTCTCTTCTCCGCCTTGGCATCCTCTTCCCATCGATCCGATATCCTTTCATTCTTCTTACCGTTCACACTTATTTCTAGTTCTTACTCGTTATCCCTTTCCACATCGACGCGTATTACCAAGATCGATAACGCGTTAAACGCGAACGTCGCCGGTATCGATCAATCGGATTTCTTCGTTTAGTGCATTGTGTGTAGTTGGAAGAAAAGGATAAAGGAAGAAAAAAAGAATAAGAGGAAAAATATATACGGTGTGCGTCGAAAGAAACAACGGGAAAGGAAAGGAAAGCGAAACGAAGCGAAGCGAAGCGAAGAAGTGGGGGACGGGGAACGCATCCCTCTGAACGTACGTATCTTTGGCGGCTCTCGGCCAACGACTCTCGGCCATTTAACTCTCCGTTAAGTTATCACCGAGAAAAATGTTTACCGCGATAGAACCGATACCGGAATCCGATTCCGAGCGCGCGGAGGATTAGCCGCGTATACGCGGGAGTTTCGTTCGTACGTAATACTTGGCCCCTTGCCAGGAGGCAATAATACTTGCTTGGGGGTCGTCGATCGGAAGAGAGAGTCGATCGCGATCGCGATCGCGATAAGAAAGAGGGCCGCGAGGGAAGGTACACGAAGGTGGTAGGTAGCGGTGGACGCGGTCCTCCTAATGATAATACCAGTCGAGATTGGTAGTGGTGGGTAAGTTTGCGCGGAGGGCGGTAAAGCCTCCGCGCGGTGGTAGAAGAGAACGAACGAACGGAGAAGCTCGGTAGGGGGCCGAGGGGAAAGGCCGCGATAGGGGAAAGAGGAAGAAAAGCACGAGGGCGAAAGAGCAGAGGGCGGGGTAGTGCGGGGCCAGAGGGGCGGGGGTGGCCTAAGGAGGAGGAGGAGGAGGAGTAGGAGGAGGAGGGGGGGGGCCGAGTATCGCGAGACGCGCGGGAAAGACGCGCTTCTCGCGAGAGAGCGAGAAGTAGTGGTAGACGCGAAGAGGGAGAGCACGAGCATGAGCACGAGAGCAGGAACGAGAGAAAGCGAGTGTGCTTCGAAAGGAGAGGACGGATCGCGGGAAGGGGCAGAGCAGAGGTTTAAGGAGCGTGTGGGTAGGGAAGAAAGGGGGGGAACGGGGGAGGGGGGAATCTTAGGAGGGGCGCTTAACGTCACGGCGCATTCACTCACCGGCCGTCGCCGACGCCGCTGTGCCGCACACGCGTTCCACACGATACGGTCAGTTTTCTCTTAAACGTTACAACCTCTCTCGGTAACCCCTACCCCTCCTCATCCCAGCAGATCCTCATCCGTATATCTGACCAGCCCCACCGTCCTACGGCTGAGAAATCGCTGAGCGAGCTTTCTTCGATAACGGTACGCCTTGGCCTACCGTTTCGAGTTTGCCGCTACTCGCTCGTGTCCATTCTTTCGAACGAACGTTCGACCATATTCTTTAACCTATTCCTACACTTTTAACCCTCGATTTCTTATATTTCGTCGCGAATATACTCGGACTACGCGCGCGATTTCGCCCTGTGTGTTGATCCTCCTTTCGCAAGAAGTGAAAATCGACGACTTCGACGCATCTCGCCTCAACTCCATTGCCAAGTGAAAATTAAGGATACGACTAATTTTCCTTCGCTGTTTTGTGTTTTCATCCTCCAGCGGAAATAAATTTAGAGTTGTGCGGGGTGACATCGAAGAATCAGCTGATCGTTTCGGGCGCCGCGCGGTACCCATCTTCCCAGCCTGCCCTCCACTCTCTCTCTCTCTCTCTCTCTCTCTCTCTCTCTCTCTCTCTCTCTATCTCTCTCTCTCTCTATCTATCTATCTATCTATCCATCTATCTATCTATCTCTTGGGCGCGCGCTCGCTCGCTCACTCGCTCACCATCTCGCTCCCCTCTTTCCATCCCTAGTCGCGCGTTCTCTCTCTCTCTCTCTCTCTCTCTCGCTCTCTCGTTTTCTCTGTTCCACCTGCACCCCCTGTACTATATCCCGAGAGAAAGCACGAGGAGAAAAGACGAACCACGCGGGTGGCCCACCGCGACGCTTTTGGTTTTCCCGCCAACGTGTCTCCCGATAATCTTGATCAGTGTTTGATAATACGATTGACAAACAAACGCGAGTTACGCCGAAAGAAGAGGTAAAGGAGTGCAAAATGATTTTCGGTGGAAAAAATTCATGGAGAGGAAGAATCGATAGTTCGTTCGAGAATTGTTTCGATCTTTATGTGTTTACGCGTGTGTTTACATCGAATGCGATATGATCCACGGAGTCACGCGCGAAGAAGATCGATCGGTGATCTCTCGTTCTCTCTTCGTCTCTCTGCCTCGTACCTCTCTCTCTCTCTCTCTCTCTCTCTCTCTCTCTCCCCCTCTCACTGGTTCAAATCGCGTACCATCGGCCCTAACATACGACACACGATCGTTCGTCGAATCACGCGGCAGTGCCTTAGATCGTTTCTATTATCCTAGTCGAGGCGATCGACATTTCTTTCTCTTCTCCGAACATCTTTGAGTTTGACCGCGAGAAAACAGACGTAAAGTACAATAGAATTTCGTTCGAATGCATTCGTAAGTCCGTAAGAGCGGATTGTCCAGCTCGTGCCGCAACAACGTAGGAAAAATCCTTCGAATATGGAAACTGTTAGATCGAGAGGACAACAGAGGACGTTTGTGGGAATTCAACGATTACAGAAGATAAAATGCAATTAATAATCCCATAAGGATTCGCAGTTAAACGTCGTTAAACGCGAACAGTGTCGAAAAGCAGTGTTCTTCCTTTGCGTAAAAAGAAAAAAACAACAAAAAAGCAAGTGTCTGTGGTATCGTGTCGAAATTGGAAAAGGAGTAATCGGTTCGACTAATGGTCGTTTAAACGGTTCCGTTAAGCAGACTTTGAAAATTGATTTGTTAATCTGTCTACGGAGAAGAGCGTCTCCCGCGATGATCGGACCGGTATACTTTTGTACGTTTTTTCTTTCTTTTTTTTTTTTTTTTTCTTGTGAAGAAATCCAATTGGAAATATCGATCGTTTCTTTCGCGACGAAAGTCACAATTTTAGGAAAAAATTAAAACTATCTAAAAATCCGTCGATACGGAAAGGTTTTTAACGCGTAAAGTACGATAAAGAACGTTCGAAGAAACTCGCCAAACGAGAAATCCACTGTACACTACTAATCGACGATACATATTTCTTTTAACGTCGATCAATTATAGCTTTTACATTGTCTCTCTATGTTATTTTTAATTTTCTTGCCTCCTCGATACCTCGCGTTAGAAGAAGCGCGTGTATATAAACATGCCTATAGAAATACATTGATCGCATTGATTCTATCACGCGTATTTATATTTATTCGTTCATCCTGACATAGGCGGAAAGATCTTTCGCTGTTGTCCTTTGGAAGTTGTTTGAAAAAATAAAGAAAAAAAAAAACAAAGTTAAAGGAACACCCACTTTCCCACGTAGAAGCGTTTACGCATATTGAAACGTTTCGTTATCGCGATTCCTATTCGACGCGGTCCTCGTAATATCAAACTTCTTATCAGATGCGTCGCACGAATCGCGATATCCTCTCTCGTTCACGATCGCAGATAAAGCATGACGATTCGTTGACGACGACTTTTCTATTCGTACGCGTACTCTTGCGGCACGAGATTTTAGGTAAAACATTTAACAGTTTATCGAAATATTAGAAAGCGTAAATATATTAAGACCCGTATGCTCGACGGTGTAACGCTTTTTCTCCCATTTTCTTTCATTTACTTCTTCTTCTTCTTCTTCTTCTTCTTCTTCTTCTTCTTCTTCTTCTTCTTCCTTTTCACTTTCGTCGTGCGCTACCCGACTACCTGAGAATATCCGAGATTAATGCGGCAAGAATCGCAAGAATAGTCGAAACGAAGATACGTATAATTATACGTAGGTACCTATTATTTCTTTATTACCATTCCGATAATCTCGTACGCGAGAAAGAGAGATCGACGATGAATATCCCCACAACGACAACGAACAAAGAGGGATGAAAATTTGTGAGCCGCGAACGTAGTTACACGTCGAATGTTCCCTCGGATTAATTCGGTCCGGAACATTTCGTAAAATGTTCGGTCGTTCGATCCAATCGATTGTCCAACCAGGACGGCGGTGCTTGATGTGTGCTTTGACTTTCTTTCGCAGTTGCCGGAGTCGGTGGCAGAACGTACCGCTAAACGCAGAAGGAGGAAGTAAAGAAGAAAACAAATACGGGGTGCTCGTTTACGTGTAGTTCGCGGCCGCGGGGCGTACGTGGGTGCATGGAAGAAGGAAACGATCCTGTCATCGGAAGGAACGAAGGAGAACGAGGCGGCGGGCCAGGGTGGCTCCGCTAACGGCAGGGAGGCCGTTGAGAAAATGTCGAGCACCGCGGCGAGTCCCGATGGGATGGCTTTGCAGTCGCACTATTCCCTTCGATGGAATAATCATCAAAATCACATATTACAGTCCTTCGAGGCGCTTTTGCACGCGGAGATACTCGTCGACGTGACGCTGGTTTGCGCCGAAACTAGTCTCAGGGCGCACAAGGTCGTTCTCAGTGCTTGCAGGTCAGAATTTTTCAATTACCCATTATTATTATTATTATTATTATTATTATTATTATTATTATTATTATTATTATTATTATTATTATTTCCTTGCGTTACCCTCCATCCCCCCCTCCCTCTCAACCTCGGACGCGATACGGCGAAACTTACCAATCTTATTTAACCTTGCATCTACGTTCGACCGTTACATCATTCCTTTTTACGAGGATCGCGATTTTCTTACCTCGTACATTTCCTTAGGTAATCGATTAAACGGCTTCGATCGATTTTATCGGAGGGCCGAAAAAGCGCGTCTCGTCGCGCGCCTTCGAGCGTGCGACGAGAAAAGAGCGTTTCTTGCAGAGAGAAAAGTGCGAAACTCGCTTCTTTCTCTCTTTCCTCGTATTATATACGTATTTTACGGCTTTTTGCTTGTCTTTTACCTTACCCTTTCTCTTATATTTTTTTTGACAAAATTTACCTCTCGATATATTTTACTTACTCGTCTGCGCTCGCCCGCGTAGTCGCGTTACCGCTAAGATAACCTCAAGAAAAGAAAAATAAGCGATAAAGTTACCGTGGGGGCCGAAAGAGGAAGGGAGGGGGCAGAGAGAGAGAGAGAGAGAGAGAGAGAAAGAGAGAGAGGTAAGGATGGAGAGAGAAAAACAGATTTTTGACAAAAATTACATTTTCTATATCGAGATAGGTCTCGTAGTTTCTTTACGTAGCATTATCTTTGATTAAAATAACTAAGCCTCCTATCCGACTCCCATTTTTTTTTCTTTTTTTTTTTTTTTTTTATTACCTCTATATCGAAGAAAGCGTTAACGTTTTAGCCCCTTCTTCGAGAGAATATTTGCGGAACATCCGTGCAAGCATCCGGTGATCGTACTGAAGGATTTCCCCGGTCACGAAGTCGCGGCATTAATCGACTTTATGTATCGCGGGGAAGTGCGAGTCGGTCGAGAAGAATTGGCAGGACTGATGAGAGCGGCCGAGAGTCTGCAGGTCCGGGGACTGGCTTCGTCGGAACCGAGGCCGGCATCACCGCCGGACACACCAGTGGCCGATCTTCTTCTCGGCGAGCCATCCACGCCCGAGGAAACTAGGCAGGATACTCAGGAGGACGACGATAATGCGTCGGAGATCGCAGCAGCAGCAGCCGCGGCAGCGGCCGCGACAGCGGCGGCGGCTGCGGCGGCGGCAGCACGGGCATCGATCAGAGAAACGATCACGACGCCTATAAGAACGATCTTCCATTCTTCGAGGGACCATCGCGATAGATTACCGCACATGGCTCATCTGAGCTTTGGCATACGGGAGCTAAGGGAAGCCTGCAGTTCCCCTCTTATGCCGCGTCGGAAACAGGCAAGACCACGCCGAAGATCCGGGGAATTGGTACCGCAAGACTTGAGCAGGCCGCATCCACCGCCGAGTCTGAGCCCACCGTTTTCCTCTTTGAATCTGACCAATAATCAGCAACAGAGTCAACACCATCCACAGGCATCGTCGAATGCTACGAATCAGCTGCAGCAGCACCAGCACCAGCAGCAACAACAACAACAGGAGGAAATGGCTGAGAATTTGTCGATAAAGAGAACAGTCTCGCCGATAGCCCAAGAGCAGCAGCAGCAGCAGCAGCAACAGCAACAACAACAACAACAACAACAACAACAACAACATCACAGCCAGCAGCTGCATCAAGTGAAGACAGAAAGTAGCGAGGCAGCGAGTAGTCCGCGAGGGTCTCCCCTTACCGGTACGAGTCTTCTCCATCTCGATGGTTCACCCCAAGACATCCCATCGGCGGCAGCCGCTGCCGTTGTCAGTATACCTGGTATGTCGGCGTTGTCGTTGACACCGCCGCATCATCACAGCGAGTATCTGACGAGTTTGGGTCAATTGGCGGCCCAGTGGCTTCCTCAGAATCACCCGCAAAGTCAGCTGCCACCGCCGCCAACGCAAACTCATCATTCGCGGGACGACAGTCCTCTTGGTTCCGCTAGAAACACGCACGCCTATCAACAACAACAGCAGCAGCAGCAACAGCAACAACAACAACAAGAATCATCGCTGACGTCTAGACGTGGCTCGATCGCGGCGATGTTTCCCCTCGACAGCGTTGCGTCTTTGAGCGGTGGACTCTTTCCTCACGGTACCGCCATCGATAGGGGATCCCTCTTAGCGGATCTCCACGAAAGTTTTAAACCGGAACAGTTACACGGATTGTTCGGACCGGCCACCTTGACGACTCATCCTTCCGGTAAGAAGAAAAAGCATAGAACCGACGGCGACGCACCGAGAAGATGGTCGGATCAAGGAGGACGTGGTCTGCCGGTTGGAAGACCAAAGGGTCAACACAGCGCACCCCGGGGCGGCCCACCGAGATCTTGGACTAATGCCGAACTTACCGAAGCGCTACAACACGTTTGGAACAAGAAGATGACGACGTCTCAGGCAAGCCGAATATTCGGCATACCATACAACAGTTTGTTGATGTACGTGCGCGGTAAATACGGAAAGAGCTTGAAGTTGGAGCAATTGAGAAGAGATTGCACCGGCGCTACGACCGGCGACGTAGTCATGAATTCTTTAAACAACAATGTCAAAGCCGTTCAACAACCACCGGCGCAGCTGAGCCATCCTCTCGCCGGTCTTCCACCCCATCCGGCCGACGACAGTGGCTTTCCTCATCACTCGCTCCTCGGTACGAACCTTTCTCAAAGTTTTTTCCCGGATTTTACCACCTCTCCGTTCCCCGTGCCAGTTAATATGATACATCTTCTAACCCCGAGCGAACAAAAAGCTTTCGAGCCTCCTCCGAATCCCGGTGGTGGTAACAGCAATGCCAGCGGAAGCAACAGCGGTGGTACCGGTACCACTGGAAATGGTACCACCGCGGGAAGTTCTGGTACCGCAGCAGCGGCTGCCGCAGCCGCCGCCGCCGCTGCTGCCGCCGCTGCAGCTGCTGCCGTTGCCACGGCTTCGAACGCTCCGGAACACGGCTCGTCTCATAGTAGTCGGACGCCCTCGCCGGTAGACCATCATCACCATCGTCACCGTCATCATCACCATCATCATTATCATCACGAGTCGCTGCAACCGCAGCCTTCGCAGTCGGCACCGGCGTTGCTTCAACAAAATGGCTCGGATTAGTGGAGATGAAAACGGTAGGAGAAAATGAGGAGGGCGGGGAGGGGGGGAAGGGAGAGGAAGACAAACAGACAGACAGACAGACAGACAAAGAGAGAGAGAGAGAGAGAGAGAGAGAGAGAGAGGGAGAGGGAGGGAGCGAGGGGGGGTCAGAGGGAGGGAGCGAGAGAGAGAAAGCGCGTGCGAGCGAGCAGAAGGGAGGAAGGAAAATGCTGAAAAAGACTGGACACATACCTTATATCGATCGTAATTGTTATCTTCCTTTAAGAATCACGGACGTTTGATCATCCGAGAAAGGATTTCGATGCCCTTCCTTCGTTGCCTCGTTCTTTAAGACATCTACGTTTTCGCGCGATCATATATTTATACGTGAAACATTCGAGTTTATCCGAGACGAAAGTTATATCTTCTGCAAGACTGAATGGACCGACGACCGATGCTCGCGAACCCCCGAATCATTGATTCGACCGAACGTTCTCCCTGCTCGAATCATATTCTCGTTTCTCGTGTCTTTTACATCGGCCATCTTTGCCCGTTCATTCGACGTTTAAACTCCACATCTACGCTATCCTTTTTGTAAATTAAACTCGCATTAGCATATCTGATATAATTTCATTTAATTCGATCGATCATGATAATCGTCAAGGAAAGTTCGAAGTGTGCTTTTTCAATTAAATTTCAATGCGAAAGGAAATATCACTATTATCAAATCTTTTCTCGTTTTCTCGTTAAAAAAGACAAAAACAACAAAAATTATTAACATCGATACGTTCCTTAAAATAATAGGTTTTCTCCGCTTTCGCGTTCGCTGCTTCAATAATACAACATCCGTACGATGTGAATTTTGATTCCGACAAGTCGGGACGAAAAAGTAAATTTTCTACAACTTTTAACTTCAATCACGCTACTTTTACACCTATTCTTTCAACGAGCATAACGTTCAGGGATCGGTCCAATGAACAGATACTTATACAGATATTTATGTGCGCTTTGACACGCTGATCATTCCTTTTCTATCTAGTTTTTCCATTAATCGTTATTATTCCGATATTAAATCGACCTAATGATGTTATCGTTTCGTTGTTTTATCGCGATAAACGTTCCACAGAAAATTCGATTTGAGCGGTTTAAGATTGATCAAGGCGTCGTTCGGGAAGTAAGTTCGACGAACGGAAGAGAAAAGATGCGTAACTCACAACTCTTCTCTCGCTGATACAATGATAAAATGAGAAAATTTTATGTGGCCGTTAGAAGCGCCAAGCTCATTTTTCGAATGGTGCGAATTTCGACGAAAGAAACGACGAATTTTAATCGTAGACCACAATCTCGCAACAATATTTCGACAACCAGACGGAAGCGCAGGGTAACTAACGCATCAGGGATAGCCACTGACAAATCTACGATAGATAAAAAAGAACTTACATATTAAAGTGTAAAGGTTAAAAATAATTACATAAAGCTATAATACATACGATTATTTCATTAAAGTACTAAAGAAAGAGAAATACACAAAAAAATTGCTCGAGAGCGACAGGAAAGAATGATAAAAATTCGTTACGTCAAACCTTGCTACGCGAAGCGAGGGCAAGATGCATATATTATTAAAAAAAAAAAACCAAAAAAAAAGAAATATCTTAAGTAGAAGGTAATAAGGAAGGAAATATATTCGAATACGACAAGAAGGGTTCGAATAAATACAATTAGAGACCACAGGCTATCAGCTCCAAATAGCCTGTACACGACAAACTGATATTATTGATTATTAATGATATATATATTATATATATATATATATATATATATACACAGGGTGTGTCAAAAGAGATTACAACTAGTTCGACGACCTGTACCGTGGGTTCGATATGTTACTTCCGCATATTTTCCAACATCGTAATTTCTGTATACGCGTTATTATTTAACGAGTCGTCGTCGAATGCTTCACGATCGATCGTATCCTTTGTCTATTTTGACATAAACTTCGTTAATCCTGGACGAATTTGACTTCTTCGAACGACAATTTAACAAACATTTTTCCTCTTTTTTGATACAAAACGAACCATGACGGTACAGTCTTGACGAAAATGGTTTTAACGATTTTTTATTCACTCTGTTAATAAAAAGGACACTCAACGGGCTGGTAAGAGCGAACAGATAGAAGGGGGAAAGAGCGAGAGAGTGTGAGCGAGAGAGAGAGAGAGAGAGAGAGAGAGAGCTAGCGAGTGAATGAACGAGAGAGAACTAATGAGTGAATGAACGAGAGAGCGAGAGAGAAAAAGAGAGAGAGAGAGGGAGAGAGAGAGAGAGAGCTAATGAGTGAATGAACGAGAGAGCGAGAGAGAGAGAGAGGGAGAGAGAGAGAGGATTTTACGTATGATATAAAAAGCGATCAAATTAGCCGTGCGATCGACGAAAATGCATGTAAATGCATTTCATTTACTAAATAGACATATGTGATAGGCACCTTGTGCAGACTTCAGTATTATTTTGCAATTAATGAAATATCAGTATATAAGGTAGATAATCTTTGAAACTTTTGCCTATTTCGTTATAAGTCTTCTAGAGAAAGAAATAAGAACGAGTTCCGGCCATTCGCCGATCATAAGATACACACGTCTCGTCGCAGTTCTCTCTCCTTCTCTTTCTCTCTCCCTCTCTCTCTCTCCCTCTCTCCCTCTCTCTCTCTCTCCCTCTCTCGCTCTCTCTCTCTCTCTCTCTCTCTCTCTCTCTCTCTGTTCCAAAATATCATTACAATTAAACGAAAAGCGGAAGTCACAATTAGACGAAAATAAGTGACGGTGCTAGACAAAGTACGAGGAAACCTATAGATCATGGATTATCTTCGTCGTTATCGTGTCACTGTGAATTTTGCATGTTACATTCATACCAATCGGTTATTTAATTTAATATAAGAGATGCATTCTCTCATATAGAGAGAAATGTTGGTCAAATGTTAATTAACTCTATACATTTATGCGTATTCGTAAATATTGACACGATGCGAGTGGGAAGCACTTGGTTGTGTTAATAATTTCTATTACAATCGATTATTGAAGGAAAGGTATTAAAAACGAAAAGAAGGGAGAAAGAGAGAGAGAAAGAAAGAGAGAGAGAGAGAGAGAGAGAGAGAGAGAGAGAGAGAGAGAGAGAGAGAGAGAGAGAGAGAGAGAGACGAATAATTTGAACGTGTATAAAACCTAATATAGATGATTATGAAAGATCGTATTCGAATGTTAAAAACACGGATCTTAATGGCTCGTTATTAATATCATTTCAGCGTTTATACCACGCTATTATCATTATTACTTTTATCGCTATCGTTATTTTTATTCATCCTTGTTATCTCTTCACCATCGTGGTCACACGATTATTCGGTATTACTATATTATTACCATTATTATTATATTTTTTCCTTTTTTAATCTTTTTCGATTCTTAATCCTTTTTATTTCAATTTATTATTATTATCATTATTATCATTATTATCATTATCATTATTATTATTATTATTATTATTATTATTATTATTATTATTATTATTATTATTATTATCACATTACTATTACTATTATTTTCATTATTATCTTCATCATTTTTATCATCACCGTCATTATCACTATTGTCTCCGCCACTGTCATTGTTCGTATCTATAACTAATTAAATATCGGCTATCGATGCCAAGGATTATCATTGTTCGTATTATACAATTTTTGTATACAATTAGCACCTTTGCTATCATAACGGATCGGCAAATAGGACCGTCGTCTATCTTGTAGAAAGAAAGAAACGAAACTACCACGACATATCTTTTCGTTGCTACTGTCGCATAGTTGATTTTCTTATAATTCTATAGCTTACGCATGCACCAATTCCAGTTGGTTTAATTAGCGAGATCGAGCGATCATCGATCATTTGCTATTTTGTTAAAAACGATCACACGATGGACCAAGCGAGCGTGCATTAATATTAGAAAAAAAAAAAAAAAAAAAAAAAAAAAAAAAAAAAAAAAAGTAAAAAAAAAATAATAAACATATAAAGAATTAAAAAAACAAAAAAAAAAAAAAATAAGAAAAAAATTATAAAAAATAAGAAGTGGTGCGAATCGCTAGAAAAAAAAGATACCTACGTAAAGAGTCCATTAAGAATCATCCGTTTTGGGAAAGAGCCAATGTTGGATCGATAATATCGACTTTTTAAATCATCTCTATTTGTCCATCGTGCGAACGAAAAACACCTTTTTTACTAGCATTTAGTAACGCTAAAAATGTATGTTATCGTCGCTATTATCGTTCTCTTATGGTCATTATCGCAAGGTCTACGCGCACCCATGATATTGCCAAGCGACGGTCTCGTCGACACGCGTAATTATATACGCGTTATTATTAATTACACGATCATTACCAATTAGATATCTATATATGTATACACATACGTGTATTTATAGAAAGCGATACACGTGTATGTTTACATGTATGTAAGCCGGCCGTTATTATTGACAGATATAAAACGACAGATAAAAAGGTTTTATTTTCTCTGGGACTCCGCGCAACACGAAGTCACCGTCTTTAAGTTCCTACAGTATGAGGGGTGAAATAGTATGATTATTCGATAAATATGAAGTAAAACTGAGAAAGTATTTTCTTTCTTGTTGAAAGCATTAGCGCGAACGAACGAGCGATTGTAAGAGAGAAGATTAAAGAAAAAGAAGGAATGAAAGTGAGTGTGTATGAGAGAAGGAGAGAGAGAGAGAGAGAGAGAGAAAGAAAGAGAGAGAGAGAAAGAGAGAGAAAGAGAGAAAGAGAGAGAAAGAGAGATAGCAAGAACCGAAAGAAGAAAGAAAGGATGAGATGCCTCTGAAGACATTATTTTCAATTTATGTAATATTACACGTGTAAATAGGACCGAAAAATGCGCAATCGATTATTTATGCGTAATATATACATATGTGTATATATATATATATATATATACGCATATATATATATAAATATGTGTATATATAAGTATATATACATATATATATATATACGTATATATAGATTTGTATGTTATATATAATATGTATATATATATAGGTATATATATATACATATGTATATGCATATATATACGTATATATAGATTTGTATCTTATATATAATGTGTATATATATAGGTATATATACATATGTATATACATATATATACGTATATATAGATTTGTATGATATATATGAAGTGTGTATATATACTTATGTGTATATATATATGGATATATATACACATATATATATACATATATACATATAAATTTGTATGTTATATATAATGTGTATATATATATGGATATATGTACATTTATATATATATCTATATGTATGTATAGGTATGTATGTTGTATATAACATGTATATATATATGGATATATATACATGTTTATATATGTACATATATATATATATATATATATATATGTATAGGTATGTATGTTGTATATAATATGTATATATATATGGATATATATACATGTTTATAAATGTACATATATATATATGTATGTATAGGTATATATGTTGTATATAATGTGTATATATATATGGATATATATACATGTTTATATATGTACATATATATATATATGTATGTATAGGTATATATGTTGTATATAATATGTATATATATATGGATATATATACATGTTTATATATGTACATATATGTATATGTACATATATATATGTATGTATAGGTATATATGTTGTATATAATATGTATATATATATGGATATATATACATGTTTATATATGCACATATATATAGATATATATACACACACATACACATATATATATATATATATATATATATATATATATATATATGTATATTTATATATATAGACACACATAAATGCATATATACGAATATATAAATACATACATATGTAAATATATACATGTATATATATATATATATACACAGATATATACATACATATATATAATATATATACACACACAGATATATACATGTATACATACATATATACGTTATATATATGTAATATATATATATATATATATATATATATATATCGATAATTGTGCATTACGAGCATTCTTCTTCGGATACAACCTTGGAACAGTAAGAAATTGAAAAAAGTGTAGAATTTGCAGACACGAGGTTTCTCCATTGCGGCGTGACACGTTCAAGCGAGCGAAATAAATGATGAATATTTGTTATCAATGTTACATTTGTTCACGCGCCAGCATGTACGCGATGCAATCGGAAGATGGCAGAAAACAGTTCCTCCCATATCCTTCTAATCGATAACACGTACCGACCGTCGGTATACGTCGGGAGTTTGTTCTACATTATCGATCGCATCTTCTTAAAACATACGCTATGAGCCATCAAAGCGAATCGTTTTGAAATCTATTCTTATTACTTTTGATAATGTCATTTATTTTTATATTTAATAATTATCATATTTTACATTTACCAAAGATCTTTTTAAATTTACCAAAGAATTTGAGACAAATTAAAGGAACGTAGAAAATGGACTGTATAAAATGAAACTCGAATCTATCGATCTATAACCATCAATAATTGTCCGCGCCAAGATATAGAAATCTTCGGGTCCGTACTTTCTTCACTTTCGATTCATTTATGAAAGAGAGAAAACATACAGATGAAATAGTTACTTGCATCGGTTGTGCTGTCATGTAGTTCCTAAATCGCCCTAGCCTCGCCTTGAGCGCACGATAATTTAATAACGAAGAGACGTTATAGTTTTAATCGTATGGTATAGTAAAGATCGCGCGTTTCTTTCAATGTCTTTACATTTTCATGGGAAACGATTAGGTTGCGTCTGGATTGTAATATTATTATAATGTAATATTGTATGATTATTATAATGTTGTTACGAGTACGCGCGCATTTTTTTACTTTTTAAATAAATATTTCAATGAATTTCAATTTTTTCTAATCAACGAAACTTTTTTTCCAATGACGATGTACGGAATAGAGAATCAGTTTTTGTAAATCGTATACGAGCGTCTTTGCTGTACTAACGGGAATCTATCGTACTCTTCGATGTGAGGGAGATTGACTAAGAGATGGGCATAGCTTAACAACGTTTACCAGAAATTTTCAAAGGATAGGAAAGGAAGTTAAAGAAAATTGGAGAGAAAGAGAGAGATTGTGTGTGTAAGTGCGCGCATGTGTGAAATGAAGAGAGAGAGAGAGAGAGAGAGAGAGGGATGGGGGGGGGGGTTGGTGGGTGGGTGGGTGGGTGGGTGGGAAGGGGGAGAGAGAGCGAACGAAAAAGGTGGAAAAGAGAGAATCGGTCGACGAAGGAAAAAGAAAAAAACCGAAGAAATGAAAACATACGTCGCAATATATAACATAATGATATATTTATACTAATTACAATTGTACCATAACAACTATAATACTACTTATTATATTATACAGAGCCGCCGCCACCCAGTATATTTTTTACAGGTTTACATTATATTACAGTTTATAAAGTTTGATATACAATAACGATTATCTAAGCGATCACAGCGAACGTAGGGAATGTGCGTCGTCCCATCAACGAGTCATTAATGAACGAAGAAGAGACGACAAGCGTCGCGACGTTGTGTTATGCTATATACTACATACAATAAAGACGAGCGTTCGAGGTTCGACGTATGTGCGTGCGTTTTATTAACATTATCCTCGCACTTTTGAACTTGCGAGCTCGAGAGAAAGAGAAGAACATTGTAGTAAAAAATGCCGTCGTCCAATTCGTCTTTCTCATCTGCAAAATTTAAAGTCGTCAGCATAGAAAGGCAGAGAGAGCGAGAGCGAGAGCGAGAGAGAGAGAGAGAGAGAGAGAGCGCGCGAGAGAATGAGAGAGAGAGAGAGAGAGAGAGAGAGAGAAAAAGAGGAGGAAAAGGAAAAGGCACTTACCTCGAGCATCGAACGTTCGCATTCCGATGACGAATAAATAAACTTGCTACATAACTTGTGATACGTTTACCGCTGGTTACTACAGAGACTTCCTAGTCGATGTCTACGACAGACATCGGCGCCACTAGTTCACTCACGCACACGATTCAAACGTTTATACGGATTTATTACGGATTTATTAATTAATCGAATTATTACGTACGTAATTAAATTAGACAAGAGTATTTACGGGGAGATTAAAGAAGAAACAAATGCAGTACTTATCTTAGAAGAGTGTGAATGCGCAATCACGAGGCTAGGACGAGGCTAGCTACCTTTGTACCCCCCATGTTCGCTCTTTGAACTGACGTACGCTCTCGTACGAGGCATCGGAACGTTAACGCATAAGATGACCCAATCGTATTTGCCTGCCCTGATATGGAGAATTACTATATTAACCCAAATAAAAACTGTACATACAATTGCAACTAATGATATTTATTATTTCCTGAACCTTCTTATTGTGTGCCTTGATGCATCTTTCTCGCGACTGAAAGGATCGCCGCCCGTTTCGAAGGGGCCGCCATCGTAACTCGCGATAAAAGCCAATGCTTTGATCGACGCATCGAAATACGTGTATATACGTCTAGCAATATACGTATATCGTATATCGATATTATATATAGTTAGCCGGTCTCACTCTGGTTAGAATGACCGATCGATTACTTAGATTTAATAGTCAAAGAATAGACGAGAAAATTATCCGAAAAATGAGACAATTATCGAGAATTGAAGTGATAATATCGAAATCGATAGCAACACAAACATATTCTTTGTTCTCATCCCTAAAATCGTACTCGCAGAGAGATCTTGGGAAAGCGGCAAATGATCGTAGCCTATACGTAGCCGCGGGCAACCAGCTGTCACACGGATTGATGAGCAGTCGAAGCAGTTCCGAAGCAATTATTGTTATTCTGATTACATAATAAGCAGAAAGGTAAGGAGAAGAAGATGGACGATGCAAGGGATAGAGCTAGAACGGTAAAGAGAGAGAGAGAGAGAGAGGGAGAGGGAGAGGGAGAGACGAAAAGCGTGCAAACAAAAAAGAAGGAGCGATTTGGAAGAAGAAGCGAGGAAAGAAAGGGGAGAGGGAGAGAGAGAGAGAGAGGAGGAGGAGGAGGGAGGAGGGAGAGATTGGGGCGGGGAGGGAGCGAAAGGGGAAAGGGGAGAGACGGGGAAACGAAGAAGAGCGACAACATAGAAGGAGGTTGAGGAACGCCGAATTCGAAGGAGTGGAAGCATAATTCCAAAGGGGTTCGAGCGGAAGGCCAGTTCCGCGAACTCGCGTAATCGATTCCGTCATGTCGCGGACCACCCGGGTACGGTCCTAATAAATAAGTAATATGCCGGTTCAACCAAAAGATCAGAATTCCAGGAGGGGGGAGAAGAGAGCCAACGACGAAGATTCATCGTGTACGTTCGTAGCTACGTATCTATGTATCGATTTTATTATTTTTAACTTGCGGACATATCTACAAAAAGTCTTTTCTCCAAAAATGTGATAGGTAAAGTATCGAAAATAGGTACATAATATCCGGTCGCGATATTAAATTTACGAATTCTCGACGAATTTTCTTGCTTTCGCAGGGCACCGACATCGCGCATAACGAGGAAGAAGATGAAAGCTCGCGACGATTTACTTGGAGTAAGTACGTGTACGCGCTCGATCTACACTCTTCGAAGAAGATCTCAAGTTGCCGGCGCGACATCGGAGTAGCCGAGAGGGACAGCTCGCTTTCGTGGACGGCTGAAAATTTCTTGCTTTCGGCTATACGGTGACACTTGGACCGCGTAACACTTGGAAGGTGTCGCTCTCGAAGAAGGCAGGGTCAGTATCGCAAGGTGGCAAAGAGGTAAAACGGAGTAGGTCTTCGCGTGACGTGAACTAAAGAGGGAGAGAGAAAGACGAGGCTATTCGAGAGAGAGAGAGAGAGAGAGAGAGAGAGACGGGTGTAAACTCGATACCCGATGGATCATCGGAGCCGACATTCGAGGCGCCGACGTTCAACCGAGGGAAGAAACAAACGCTCTTTCTGCAGTCATCCGTTCCGAAAACATGCGCTTTCCCTACCCTATGTTCCCATTTTATATCTTTGCACCTTGGACAACAAAGCGACGAACAAAGAAGAAAAACGTTCTTTATCGTCCGCCCATGGTTTCGAATCGAAAACCGTAATAATATTTCTATTTAGTTTCTCATATATAACCGTCTCAATAAAGAAGATGTAGAAGAATACGGATAAGAGAATCGGAGAAGTAAAATCGCGCGCGCGTGATGCGCACACATCGAAGCCGCGTCTCGGGTGTGCGCAGACGGATGGGCGCGTAGCGAGATTCGCTTCGGGAGTATGGTTTTACCGATGGTGTATCCTGCACACGTGGAGCATATAGTCGGAGGTTCCCACACTGCAGGCCATGATTTATTGGCCTGCCACCCGCCAGACCTGCTGTCATCATCGTCCCATCGTTGGTCCATGATACAACGCGCCTTACCGTATACTAACTTCCCTTTCTACGCGATCTTCGCGCCATATCGGCTTCTTCTTTCCTCGCGCCGCATGAAACAGGAAGGCCGTTTGACGTCCGTGGTGACGTCCATCCGCCTTGCTTTACCTTATGCAGCGGACGTTACTGACTACCTTACGTGCCAATAATTAGCTTTTTTCTATCTCGAAAGGGCTATCGCGTGGCATATACAGTATACGCGTGTGTGCTATCGTTGTACCGAGAATCGCGATACTTTTAACATTTTCCACAAGTATTTCATCAAATATTAACCTTGAATTTATATTAAAGGATCGCCTATCGAATATATCGAGATATATTCGATTTGCATGACGAAAGAAATAATATTCAGGGCAACGTCAAAGGATGTCAAAGATGATAACGACAGCATTGTTTTGTTAAAAGTATCAGAAAAGAAGGACTTTAGTACACGAAAGGTAAAAAAGGCCATGAAGCTTGTTGCAAAGGTCAGTTGGGGGAGGAAAAAACGAAGGAAGAAAGCATAAGGGCGGGATGGGAGAAGGGAGTCGAATGAGGGACGTACTGGTGGTGGCGGTAAAGAGTGGGGAGAGGAGGATGAGGGTTCCTTCTAGAAGATGGGGCGAACATGAAGTCGTCGACTGTATAGGAAACGAAGAGGGGTTATTTCGTTTCGTCTCGGCGTGCTTTCCTAAGCGGCAGCTCCAGTGGCAGCTCTGCTGGCAGCCTGCTGTCGTCTCTGCCGTCTACCGCTCGACACACAGTCGAACTCGTTCGCCACTGGACGACGGATGTCGTCGTCGTCGTCGTCGTCGTCGTCGTCGTCGTCGTCGCCGCCGCCGCCGTCGTCGTCGTCGTCGTCGTCGTCGTCGTCGTCGTCGTCGTCGTCGTCGTCGTCGTCGTCGCCGTCGTCGTCGTCGTCGTCGTCGTCGTCGTCGTCGTCGTCGTCGTCGTCGTCGTCGACGCCGACGCTATTCTCCCTTTGACTCCCCATCCTCTTCTCCTATCTTCGCGACACTATTCCTACTTCTCCCCGATCTTCCTCCTTCCTTTTATAAAATCCTTTGACACCGTCCTGTTCTCAATAGTCACGATGTCGTCTTACCGTCCGCGACTCCTCTTTCTTCTCTTAGTCGCGTCGCTTTGTGCGTCTTATTGCACCGGATGCGCCTTTTGCGAGAAATTCTTTCAACCACAGCAACAGCAACAGCAGCAGCAGCAGCAGCAGCAGCAGCAGCAGCAGCAGGAGCAGGAGCAGGAACAAGAGGAGCAGTTCTACCAGACTCGCAGAACAGTAGGCAGTCCGAGACCCTTTGGCGCCGAGAGACCGACGCGCGCGCAAGAATTCAACAGGACCGGCGTGTTGCACCCCGAGTACCAGATACCTGCTACCCTTCGACCGGGCAATGTGTCGCAGTGAGCATTTCACGTTTTATACATACAATGGTAGATTAGAAATAAGGCCCATTTTCGAATACGAATATTTTGATTTAGCTTCGGTGATCGAATTCATTCTCCTTATTATATCGTCTTGCCTTTGTTTTTCTTGCGAAACAAAGAGAGGAGGAAGCAAGGAGAACGATAGAACGGATTGCGATTATTTTTCTCCCGTGCGGAACGAAAAAAGCAAAAAAATTAATATTCGTTATAATCGAACTTTCTGCACTTACGTAGCACGTTGGCACGCGCATAAACTTTCCAACGTTTACTCCTTCGTCTCACGAATCAGTTAGTAATATATTTCACATACAAGAACAGAATTACCATAAATACATATAATATAATTTGTTGTTCGTTTCATTATTGCCGACATAAAGTATCTATCTTTGTTTATTCTCTTTAACATACGCGAGGGTTGCGTTTAATTCAACTAATGGACTTTTAACCGCGAACGGAAAGAAGCCTGGCTCGATATCAGGTGGTTTTGGAATATGATCGCACGTATCTTAGGGAAATAAATCCTTTCCACGTTCTTCGTGGTAATATTATTCTTTGCGCATGTTACTCGATCAGAGAGATCACGAGAGAGAGAGAGAGAGAGAGAGAGAGAGAGGAGAGAGAGGACGGATCTTGGAGTGTAATTATTTGTTCACGCGTAAACGAAAGCACGTAAAAAGGAAGGATCGATTTAGCAATCAGATTCTTAAGAGGGTGTGTCTGTTTAAACGACAGCGGTTAGTCTCTTCTCTCGGGTAGAGGCCCTATTCGAGGAGAGCAAATTGTCGCGATCCGTGAAGGGAGAAGTAGTTATGTTCGCGTCGCGACGATACGCACCATAAAAGTTCTACTATCGGATGGTTTCCACGAAAAGCGGCTACGACGGCACTGCCGCGCTGGTATATATCTAAGGATTTTTTCCAAGACTTCTCGGCAAAACGTAAACCTACATACGAAATAAATTTTTCGAAGAAAGCAATAATATATAATATGTGTATATTATATTTTTCTACAAGGGAAGTAAAATTTCGAAGGGATTACAAATTGTATCGGTTCGATCTCTCTCGTTGATCTGTTGATCAGACGTGGATAGGAAAGACGTGAGACGTTCGCGGTCCTTGAACGAAGTCGAATGACAGAATCAATTGGAAGGTCCCGCGGCTACGGTGGCCGAATTTAGATCACGGGGGTCGTGGCTGCCGCGACCCCAGACGCCGCGACGCCGGCATTGTGTCCCGACGCTAATTTTACAATAGCCGTCTCACTGGCAACGGCAGAGGCAACTCCGCTTAGCAAGCGAGGGGAATGCGTGGAAGAGGCGGGGGAGGGGCCGTGGGGGGAGGGAGGGAGGGAGGGAGAGAGAGAGAGAGAGAGAGAGAGAGAGAGAGAGAGAGAGAGAGAGAGAGAGAGAGAGAGAGAGAGAGCTTGCGAGCGCGTGCGAGCGCGTGCGAGCACGTGCGGTGGCGACAACGTCCCGACGCCCATCCGACGCGCGTGCAGGCCGGAGGATGGAAAGGGTGAAAGAGAAGGCTGGCATCGTCGAGCCGTAAACTTAACCGATGTGATCCGAGCGTGCCGTTGCCGTTGCCGGTGCCGGTGCCGTTGCCGTTGCCGTTGACCGTACGAACTACGTGATCAAACGAACTGACTAAATATAGCAACATTCGCGTTTTACCTATTTTATATACGTTACGTGCTTCGCAGTATCGACCGCAGCTGAACGCACGTGTGTCTATCCTTTTTTTTTTTTACGATCCTTCTCATTTTCCTTCGATACCTACATGTTCGATACTAACTTCTACCTGGAACAAGATTAGTTTATACTGTATCTAGATAATATTATTGTAGGTTTTATTATCTGAACCCGCGAGAAGGTCCACCTCTCACCTTGCTCGTCAGTCCCTGCAGCGGTCCGATATCATGGACGGTCAGTTACGTGGAGCCACCTGAAAATGATCGAGAACTGGAAGGAGCAAAATGTGAGTTCGAATTAGTTAAAAGTATAGTCATTCATAATTTTTTTCCTTCATTTACACGCGTCACTACATTGACAAGTAGATCAGTCTCGATGGCCGGTGAAGACACTAAAACCAGGATCGCCTTTGTTTACGTACGAAGGAGCAGAGGATCAGAACTTTACGATAGCGCGAACGCGCGCTGGTTTATATTGGTTCGAAATCAAATCATTGCGGGGTAAGAAAATCGAAAAATCAGATCCGAGCACCGTACTCTTGTACGCAACGTCCAACGCCTTGAATCATCTGTCAGGATTTTATGCGAATGAAAAGGAGAATCGTCAGCGTTCCTTAAGATTTCAACAGAGAAGAAGCAAACGTCGGCTAACCATATCTTGGAACAAAAGGTAAGAGAACTTCGATAGACTTAACCCCAAAGAGAGAATCGTTAGAGATGGACAAACGACCGTAGGATCGTTTACCTTTACTTTAGAGCATTGAGTTTAGTCTTTATTTCCTCGTAGCCACGTAGATCCGCACCTATCCAACTATTGTTTGGCCGTTACGTCGGGAACTCAAGCACATCCTTCGACGCTTTGCGCCGCGCAAAACTTTCTCATCGTTCATTCGTATACCGGCAAGGGAAGTTCCTCGAGCAACAGAGAGCATCAATATCGGGGTGTCCCGGAAGGGGTTCATTGCGTACGACAGACCAAGTTGACTCTTCACAGAATGAAGTTCGACACTACGTACAACTTTACTCTATATGTGGTTGGTTCGGGGAAAGCGACGATAATACCGAAGATAACTAGTTGATACTTACGATATTATTATTACTTTTTTTCGTTTGCAGGTTAACATGCGTAACAACGTTTCGAATAAACTCGCCACCGATGCCATACGATTTCGAAAAACGCCGGAGTTGATGTTACATACGGGACGTTACGCCACGGTGAGTTTGAGAAAAACCGATGGTTTCGTCAATTTCCGTTATCGCCCAGCGGAAAACGCATCGAGTGTCTTCCACATTCTTCCTTGCGGCGGTGGAATAGTCAAGGCCAAACTAAGTGCTCCAGGAATACTGCGGGTAATCCATCCGAATATGTATCGATGCATCTTTTTCTCTCTTTCCTTCTGGGTGATGCGTCTCTCTCTCTCTCTCTCTCTCTCTCTCTCTCTCTCCCCCTCCCCCCCCTCTCTATGTGCGTTCGATTTTACAATTTATAGGAAATTTATAGGAAAAAGAAGTGGTGGGATATGCGTCTCTGCGAGTA
Source organism: Vespa crabro (assembly GCF_910589235.1). Classification (NCBI taxonomy): domain Eukaryota; kingdom Metazoa; phylum Arthropoda; class Insecta; order Hymenoptera; family Vespidae; genus Vespa; species Vespa crabro. The sequence continues at coordinate 51,002 of NC_060961.1, read as the reverse complement.
CCTCTACTGCCCACGGGGAAAGCTTATATTCTACGGATATCGGCTACACCGCAGGAATTAGCGAGAGTCTCGGCAATCAAAGTACTCGTTACGCAGGAATCTTCGACGATTTATCCGCAGGTAGACGATACGATTTCCCATCCAACATAGATATGTACAAAATTTAATAGTTTACATTATTCCGTTAGGTACCGTCGAGAAGTACGCCGCGCGAGTATCGCTCATTGAGAAGTTGCGACGAGGTGACAATAGGTGTAGAGCCTGCCGGTGCCGCGAAATATTGCATTCTCGTGAGAGAATTGAAAGATTCTACGTCATTGGCCAGCTTTACTAGCGTACCCGATCAGTGCGGTCTCCATCGTCGTCGTCGATCCGAGTATACGTTCGAGGTCTGCGAAGAAAGAGGGAGCACGCCGAAAGACAGAGCCCTTCCGTTTACCCTCAAAAGATTGCAACCCGGGAAGGCATATCTTTTGCAAATCACGGCCCAGCTCAAAGGTCGATCCTTGTCGTATCCTCTGTTAGGGGTACGCACGAAACGTACCTGTCTGCGTCCATGACAATTCTAATAGTCGTCTACTTGCCGTTTTTGATACGTTTAACGATTATTAAATCATTCTCACATTCAGAGCTTTAGGATAACGATTTTGGATTTAATTTGAGGGATTCTATTTGAACGTATATATGTAAGTTTATCCATAAAATAAAATATAATGTAAAATTCATATTGATTCATAATATTCCGCCTGATCTCTTTCACTTTTTTCTTTGCGTTTTCCTTCCAATCTAATATAATATTTTAGGACCCTACGCACGTAGGGGACAATTACATCAATACAATAGGATCAAAGATATTCTAATTCGGACTTTATCAGTCGTAATAATTTACCGCCAGGACTTTTCGCAGGCTCTGACATCAACAAAGTCATGGCTTTCGACAAATGTCCTTTCTTGTCTTGTCCTGGACAGTCGGCGAGTTCTCGTAAAGTAATTGCCGCGTAGAGTGTCAATCGTTCGCAGTATGGATCTACGACGGCGACGGTATTCATTATAAGATTGCAAAGGTCGAATTTTTGTCGATCGTTCGACGGTAATAATTGTATCAAAGAATGCCCGATAGATATGCAATGTTGATGGCCCGGATGTAGAAGAGCGCGAAGTCTGAAAATATGGATATGATCGTACGTCACGTATTACGTGATTGTAGAGGAAGAAAAAGGAGAATTCTTTTGGTTTCTCCGCTGTCTCCTCCTCCTACTCCTGGTGTTAAACAGGAAGCGAGGAAGAAGCACTCACCGAGAAAGAAGATCGGAAAGTACGGCCTTGTTTGGGGTCCTCATTGCCTCTTCGACTTCTTCCTCGAGCCTGTCCATTAATTGACCGACCTCCGAGGACCGAAGAGTATTTTTACACGTATCGCAGGACCATTCCGTTTCAAAGTCCAACGGATCCCTCGGAAGAATGAATCCGCCGTCGTTGTAAGGACATCTCAGAGTGCCAAGATGCGTTCCGAGTTCCGTTGGATCGGCGCATCGTTCGCAGGAACAAGAAAAATATTTGGTCGCGAGCAAATGTCGCCTCCTCGCTCTCGTAGACCAAAGTGCGTGAGTATAGCACGTACTCAAATGTTCGCCCCTTGAAAAATGATGTAATCGCGGTCGTATAAGGAATCTATATCGGATCTTTCATTAAATCCCATCAACCTACTTTTTACCTACTTTTTAATCGAGGTAACGGCCAGCACGTTTACGATCGGTCTACCATTCTCGTCCAATGCGAAGAAATGCCGAGTGTTTGGTAAGCAACGGTGTTCCAAAAGGCATGTCGTGCGATAAATGGCGACGGAACCTTCCGGCGGTAATGTTTCGAGCCCGTTCACGTCGATTAGCCCACAAATTTTAGGCAATATCTTAGCGCAAGAAGGATCGACCGCGATAAGGGCTCTAAGATGATTCGTTATCTCTTCCACCTCCTCGTAAGCATCGGTCCCAGGACCGCGAGAATCCTCGTGACTCTGTAGCTTTTCCAATAATTTCCAACGCTTCGAGTTTGTCTTCCAAAGTATCAGCATCCTTATCGCTAGCAAAACGTCGCATCTAGAAAAAGACGACGGGGAAATACGGCGACGGAAAAAGAGAAACGAAAGAAGAGGAAGATCGATCGACCGATACTAACGGTACTTTAATATACTATCGTATATATAGCTGGTATATAATATACGTTATAGGCGGTTATATACGCGGTTGTATTCTTAACGGATAACGTTACCGGTAGCCACGTCAAAGCCGTTTTTCTTCACCTGGGAAAGATTCTGGTTTTTGCAAGAAGGGCACATTCCAACTCGTGGCCGTCCTTAGCCAGGAGAGCCTTGCAGTCCGTAGAACAGGAAGGCCAGAAGCACTTGGCACATCTCGTTTCGACGTCCTCGCAACGTTGACCGCAACCGACGCACACCCTGTAAGACGTATGAGGTGCGGCTCCCCAAACGAGTGGCACTTCCGAAATGATCGGCTCACCGCTCTTTAAATCCCTCCTTGCGATCAAGTATCTTCCCAATTCTTTGCTTTCCTCGATCTCCCAGGCATGGCAGATTGATTTGTGCAACGGCCAATCTTCCCTTTGGTGTTCCTTCCCGCAATAAAAGCTCCTCTTGCAGCCGCTGCACTTCAGCCGAGCCTGCTTACCGCACACCGGACATTCTCCCATATCCAGATTTTCCCCCATAGGGTTACTCCGAATCGACGAATTGGCGATAATTAAAGGAACGATCTTAAAGGAATCGCATACGCACGCGTACACACGCGATGCAAATGATGGATTTACTCCCAGTTCTATCTCTAACTATCGCCGATCTAATATACCTATCTAATACACCTATCTATAATATACCCTTCAATTTATCTTTTCACTTTTTCCCCGGCGAAACGTTTATAGAGAAGCGCGCGTATGAAACCAACATGCTCGGTAAGAAATATCAAACTAGACCCACTGTGAATAGCACCGTCCTATAACGTCACCTCCAACGTTTAATTATAGATATCTACGAGCGCGAACTATTTTAGTTGTAACTACTAAACCGATATAATATTACCATTTAGCTATCGTAGTCGTATCTAATATTCGTCGTATAAACGTCGATTTATCCGAGATGTACTTATTAATATCATAGGTAATATAGGATTTACAAAGCGTCCATCCTTTCTTCCTCAATGGCTTCTCGAATAATTCCAATTCCGGATTGCAATGGAATAAGATCGGGAGAAGATTCTTGAAAAGTAGTCTTTATTCCAACATTCGACAACGTTATAAAATCTAACTCGCCGATATCGTGAAAATGTTGTTATTATAATATCGTTAAAACCGTTATTGTTGTTGTTGTTGCTGCTGTGGTTGTTGCTGTTGTTGTTGTTAAAATATCGTTATTATAAGAACAAGAAAATCTCACTTCAATTCTCTATGATCTTGCATTGAAATTATTTATAGAAAATTATGTATCTATGTTTAGTACGTATATACACGCATTTTTCATTTGAAAAAAGAAAAAGAAAGAGAAGAAGAAAGGAAGAAAGAAAATATCCATGGTTCGCAGGCGCACCCTGTGAAATTCGAATAATGCATTTTCACGGCTGATAGCTATATACGTACATTATACATAGATATTGCTATATTTCCCACGAACCAATCCTATTTTATAATGTTTGCGGCGACACACGTACTACGCGTCGTTGATATATTTCTCTTTCTTTTTCGAAACGATAAAATAATAGTTTAACAAAGTACTTTGGTATTTACGTTCCCTTCGCTTTCACGAATATATATATATATATATACATATATATGTATATACCCATACAAAACTGATCGTGGGACATATAAGTATACATTTTTTATTAATATGAATTTAACGTTGCATGTATGTAAGTTTAAATAAAGCTCAGATCAACGATGATAACGATGAATAATATATACGATGAATTATTTCAGTCCTTTTTGTATCGATATAACTTTTATACAAAAAATAACGAGCTATTTAATAAATAAAAAAGTTGGCATTACATCCGTCAAAACTCGCGCTCCTATTTCTGATGCGCCATTTACTATACCTTTAATCCTATTAATACATATATACGTAATTAACGATATATTAAATATCTACATATATGTTTATATTAATGTACAAGCATGTTCCTCCGTTTCGTGCGTGATTCGATAGCAAAACTTAAATATACAATGTTATTTTCCTTTGCGAATAGCCTCTTTGATTAACCCCTATATTCGGATTATCGCATAATTGCGTACAAATCTCTCTCTCTCTCTCTCTCTGTGTGTGTACTTGTATGCCTTGTATGTCACGTTTATACAAATGAGTTTTTAATAAGATTGGTCAACTATCGTAACTCGCATATCGTAATGAATCTGTATCGGTACAAAAGCTACGATTAGGCCCAAATAAGACAGCCTGCCATTCCGATTACTTTCTAAAACGGATAGAAAGTGGTCAAATTATTTAACGAGCAGACGTTATTTGCTTTAATTAAACAACAAAATTGGTTTATTTTTCTTTTTTCTCTTTAAAACGTAAAAAAATATATCGACGCGATATCATTTAGTTCAAGTTTTATTCTTTTTATCTATCAATAGATCAGGATAGCTAACACCAGTTTCGTTCGATTTACTACCGGTTCTACCTTTATATCCTAAATTTCCTATAAATGATAATTAATCAATTATATATATATATATATATATATATATATATATATATATATATATATATATATATATATATATACATATATTACCATTCTTGATACCGATTTACGTTACGGAATAAAAGTATACATATACATACGTAGAGACACGTACATACATACATATATACATATATAATTGTCACTATCGCACAATTCTCTCCTTTCGTATAAAACAATCTATGCGTATAAACTCTATTATAGTATCGGTACTTTGTACAATCCCGTTATTTATCCCCACTCCGCATTTCACACTAATACATTGTCCTTATGTTAATTACGTTATTTTCTTTTTTTGCTTTTCATTCTTTCTTTTCCAACAGATAATGAGACAAACGAATGGGTTAGTCGCCCATATGAATTTTTTGGCTTTCATTACAGGAAAAACTTATCGAATTAATTAATATAGGGAAGAATTGTTAGTTCATTAATATCAAATTGTGCACTCATTCTTACTAAGCCTTCTTCTGTACTACAATATTTTCATAGAATTTATTTGTAAAATTAGGAGCTTCTAAAATGAAGCATTTTTCCCATAAATTGTACTCTTATTTGATGAAAAAATAAACAAAGCTATCAAATAAAAAGCATTATTCAATATATAAGTGATAGAATAGCGAATGCTCCATTCTAAATTTCGAAATAATATAAGGTAACACGTTAATAGTATTAATTAAAAGGAATGCCTTTTAGATGTGATTAGCACTTTAAGAATATTTACAAGTTTAGAAAAATCGGTGCATTCAACTTTATCAATTTGATAAAATATAAAACATCCTTCAGTTATTAATATCATCGAAATTAAACATTTCCATTTGATTTCATATTGACAAATTTCGAAAACGACAATAACCAATTTGTAAAACATTGAAATATTTATATTAGCGTTCCTTCCTTGTGCTGTTTATATTACCATTTACGTTGCTCCGCGGCTTACGAAAGTAGATAAACGATCGTAGAAAGTTGCAAACATCTTTCCCTCTACATACTAGATTATAAATGATTAACGACGGGGACTCATATTCGTTCGGTACGATCCCATCGACGGACGATTCGAAAAAACTAAAAAGTGGAAACCAAATTCTAGTTCTGTTTGAGTCACGTTGCATCAGTGCTTGATTATTGGCCAAGGTATGATAATATAAAAATAATCGAGAAGTTATATAAAACGCTACAAACACATCGATGGAATAATGTTCGTGGGCGGCCAATATAAAAAAGATACCGAACATATTAAGCATCCATGTAAAGGTGTGAAGGAAGTAGAGCTGTCTTGGGGTATCTGGAAAAGAAAAGAAAAGAAAAGAAAAGAAAAGAAAAGAAAAGAAAAGAAAAGAAGAAAAGAAAAAGAGAAAAAAGGAAAAGAAACATTAAAAAAGAAAACGAATCCTTTTCTAAATCTCTCATTTCTTTTTCTCTTATTATAGCCGATTTCAAATTCGAATTCATACTCACATTCAGTGATAAAAAAATTCAGCATGGTCAATGTGACCGTGTGGCCGCTAAACATGTAGTCGCCGCAAGTTCTAACACCTTGTATTGACATACCGGCACCACGCCAGATAACGTAAGCCATTGCGATCTTATTATATAATTCCACATATGCAGAACTGGATAAGGAACATTATTGAAATGCATTAATTAAGATCGTCTAGTTTGATCGTCTAGTTTATAATAACACTTCGCACCTAGTCCAACCTTCGTCTGGCATCTTACGCGGTTGACATTGCAAATGTGCGCCAGGTACAGAGAGAGATGTAATCAGCATTGTAACGCATCGCAATAAGAAGACTGTACCAAAGAGGGCGAAAAATCTCCGTAATAAGATAAATCTACGAAGGTGATAGAGAGTAAAAATTGATGAGAAATTGAATTGGACAAATATCGACAAAATTCTTACGCCTTATATCATTACCTATACTTATGGAAAATAAGAACAATGAGCCAAATGGCAAAAAGTATAGTGCCAGTAACTTCGCACATGTCGAATGCCCAGGGTATATGAGGAACGTTGTCCAAAAATATATCAGGCAAAGGTGGATACTTTTTCATATCTGGCACTCGATCGTGCACTATTACCATCACAAAGGCAGTAATCCAAGTAACAATAAATAAATATGCCAAACTAATAAAGGTTTTCCATATTTCAGGCGGCAAGTGAGACGCGTGCCCGTCTTCCGACACAGAAGCTGAATAAAATTCATTCTCTATGGAACCTTCGTTATTTGTACCAGCGCTGGGCATCTGTAATTAATCAAATATAATATTTATAATATACGACAGGTTCGTTAATAATAATTAATTTTTAAGTCTTGGATTAGAATTAGAGTAAAACTATATTACTGACTTCGTGTTTGTTATGGCCGTAAAAGTGCGGCGCGGTGAACAAATCGACGCATCCCAACTCGAACAGCATCGCGACGTTGTCTCTTTGTAATTGTTTAATACTGATACACAATCTTTTTAAGTCTCCTATAGTTTTATTCGCCTGTATGGCTACGGATTTTAAATCTTCCTCTTTTAACGTTAGAAGTACCTTTCCGTCTATGTCGTGCTTCTTAAATAATGAGGAAAAACTTAAATGTCCATTTTCTGCAAGCCAAACACCAACGTCGTTGGTTGTCCAATCAACTACCACATTCTTCGTAGGCATCGTTTATCACATCGAATGTCCTTTAAAAGTTTCTTTTCTCTACGGAGAAGGGAATATTGCGTTATTTGATATTATCGCGAAAAAAGCGTATTTGCTTATTAAAGAGTAATTATATGCATCGCGCATTCAGTTACATGGTGGTCCAATAAAGAAAAACTAATACCTGAAACGACAGATTGATCTATCTGCACTTATAATATTGAACTTTGAATTACGAATCATAAATAAGGAATTCTATACGCATGTATCGATGTAGTTATATACTTGTGCATTAATCAGATAATTCTCTGTACGTACACGTTACGCCTGTACACAAAAAACTTAATTCAGAGAATTAACAACTAACCTATTTTGTGGAACAATCACTCACCATGTAACTACTGTTGCCTTGGAACTTCTCGGTCTCGTTATCACAATGTTTTCGTGTATGCCTTAACGTACATATTGTCAGAAGTGTTCATACGGTGACATTTTATTTGTAAACAATTTATACAAAGGAATACCATCGATTCGAATGTAATCGAGTGCTCCGAATTCGATTTGAAGATTCATTTATCGTATCTTCGTATCTTAGCGAATACATAGCGGGGAAATGTTTTATCATAACCTATCTCTATCTCTAGACGCTCATAAATTACGAATATAATAATTTAAACGTATATCCCTATGGTAAAGCGATGCTCTTGATCGACATAAATCAACATAACTCGTTAAAAGGACATATTTAGTACTTAATATTGGAAAAAATTTTTGATGGAAAATTTTGACATCGGAATACGAACGTTAAAACGTTTCTTCCTACAATCAAATCGTTTATGTCGAATCCCGATATCATGATATCTCTATATTATCTATTTCGTTATATTATACTTCCTGATTTGAACTCTGTTGGTGTCGTAAGTACCACCATGGACATTATTATGCTCATAGATGGACCTATCTCCTATTACATTAATGCGGCGCGATAACAGAGTGCGCGACGAGAAACTCCCCAGAGTAGAGAGGACGAATACGAATGCCTAACGATGGGGTCCTCTCATCAATTCAGTGGTGCAAACGTCGAGAAAGCAAAAAATAGTTAGAACGTATAAAAGCAACGTATAAAATCTAAATATCGACGACGTCGTCTGCTTAACGCCTGTAAAACACGTATCTCACGTGATACGAAAAGGGAGCCATGCGTCTTTCATACAACATGGCGGCCGGCAAAGGACTCGCGATAATTTTTAGGCCAAAATATATCAGTTTAATTAGTTGTAATAAACTTCATAAATTATCGTGCAGCACTTTACAACGATGCAATGGATGTCAGCGATATGCTGCGACCTTGGCAATCGATGTCGATACTTGGAATAATAAGAAAATGGGAAAACGTAACGTATATGTACAATTATATCCGTCCTACGAAGGATCCTAGGATTACATCATTTTTTATCCTCTCGAATATTATCACTTATCATTGTTTCTGGATAAACGAACGAATTAACATTAAGTTATTCAAGATGCTAGCGCACATATCCTTTTCTATTCGATCAATTTTTGAGATCAATTTTTGAGAATTAACATCCTGTGCGGCAAAAGTCGAACATAACCTCGCGCACTGTCTAAATATCATGACTACCCGTCGCCCATTAACCTCTTAATAATAACATTTATTTAATAATAATAACATTAATTACTCTCTTAACTTTCAATGCATTTTCTATATGTAGGTAATATAGAGCATCTTGTACAGCAGTGCAGAACAATACATACGACGCATAAAGTTTTAAAACGTAACTATTACGAAATTTTGGGCGTATCGAGGAATGCCTCTGGAAAGGATATAAAGAAAGCTTATTACCAGCTTGCAAAAAAGTATCATCCTGATACGAATAAGGGCGATCCGGATTCGAGTAGAAAGTTTCAAGAAGTTTCTGAAGCTTATGAGGTATTGAGCGACGATGCTAAAAGAAAAGAATATGATACGTGGGGTGCAACCTCGGAACAGATGGGAATGGGTCAAGGAGGCGGGCAAAGCGCTAAGGATTTTCAACAGCAGTGGCACTTTAGGTCGACGGTTAATCCAGAGGAATTATTTAGAAAAATTTTTGGAGATGCTGGCTTCCAAAGTGGCATGTTTGGCGATTTTGAAGATTTTGCAGAATCAAAATATGGTTTTGGAGCGTCACAGGAGGTACCAATTTCTTCTATATTTCATCGTAACATTCTACTTGTAAAAAGTAAATGTTATTTTATTTCGAAATAACTAATATTTTTCTTTCTTACACGCACGCACGCACACACACACACACACACATATATATAGGTAATAATGAATCTAACATTCTCGCAAGCTGCCAGAGGCGTAAATAAAGATATTGAATTAAACGTGATAGATACATGTACAAAATGTGCTGGTTCCCGGTGTGAGCCAGGAACGAAGGCTACCAGGTGTCAACCATGTAATGGCACTGGAATGGAAACAATTAGCACAGGGCCTTTCGTAATGCGCTCAACTTGTCGCTATTGCAATGGTACCAGGATATACATAAAATATCCTTGCATAGAGTGCGAAGGGAAAGGACAAACGGTAGCGTATACTTGTCCTTCAAACTTATCTTCTAACATTTTATAATATTTCAATATAACGCATTCTTTGCATGTTTACACGCGAGAGAAAGATCTTGTTGTAATTGTGCGATCTTTTGCTAAAGGTGCAATCCAAAAAAGTAACTGTACCAGTACCGGCTGGTGTAGAGGATGGTCAAACAGTACGCTTGGCTGTTGGTAATAAAGAAGTATTTATAACATTCCGCGTGGAAAAATCTAAGTACTTTCGCAGAGACGGACCCGATGTGCATACCGACGCCGAAATATCATTGTCACAAGCTGTACTGGGTGGTACAATAAGGATAGAAGGTGTCTATGAGGATCAAACAGTACAGATCCGTCCGGCTACCAATTCGCATACCAAAATACGCCTAACAGGCAAAGGTTTGAGGAAAGTAAACGGATATGGTTATGGCGATCATTACGTAAATATTAAGATAACCGTACCAACAAATTTAACGAAAAAACAAAAAGCTTTACTTCAAGCATACGCAGAACTTGAATCCGACACACCAGGCAGTATATATGGCATAACTTATAAAACAGACGGTAAGGATAGATATAAAAAATCATGATATCCTAAAAAAAGATTAAGCGACAAAATTTAATTCCTAATTATTCGAACGTTTCCATCTATTTCATGTTTCGATGATACATAGATTATGATTATGAAATAATTAATTCGCTCTTGAATTATAATAATAATAATAATAATAATAATAATAATAATAATCACTTTGCTTATTGATCTTTCACGTAATCTCATATTCTGGCTCAAATATTCTGACTATAGAACGTTTGAGTGTCACGTAGGACCAGTTAGACCTGTGCATCGCTTGAGTTTTCTTTTTAATTGTACCTGTCTTTGCTAATCGAATAAATTCTATGATAAATGTGACATATGCGTTTCATTGACGTTTTGCGGTTTGAAATTTTCTCAACTTTTTTTCTTTTTTTTTTTTTTTTGTTTTTCAAACATCGAGATCAGGTATTCACATTGAGATTATTTTTCTTTTCTTTCTTTTTCGAAATGTTGGTTTCGACATGAACAATCGTAGCCTCCATTTAAAACTATTTCTTCTCTAGGCTCTACAGGTCCAAAGAAGCAAACTCAAGCGTGGCAGAACATAGAAAATGATCAAAGCAATGGCCTACTTAACAAAATTAAAAAAGCTATCTTTGGATAAAATCATTTTGGGTAAGTTAATTGTGTATCAAAAACGAATACCCTGGAGCATTGTACATCGTATAACGCATATTTGAGAAACAATCTTAATTGCATTTGTAATATAGATAATTGCGCAATTTTTTATCAACTTAATATTATAATTATTCTTGAGAAAAACATATGACATACATGGAACGTTTCGAGGATGTCGTATTGGTCACATTCATAGATATCTCGCGTTTAGTAAATCGGCGTTAAGAAAAGATCTACTTATTATACTTTAAGTTGCACTTTTTTTTTTTTTTTTTTTTTTTTATTTTGACATCGTGACTTTTTAATTATTGCATGAATAATAAGTTAACAAAGTGTATGTACAAATTAAAAAGGTATATGCGTGTATGTGTGTGTGTGTGTGTGTTTTTTTTTTCCACAGGAACAAAACAATCTTTTGTAGGGCCACTAGATCTGGTAGAATCCATACGAGTGGCTTTAGATGGGGACGAATCTATTTGCAACAATAAATCTTCAGCTTCTGTGCCTCAACACCCGGGTGATAAAGAGCAAGGGAACGTGATGTCAGTTAATATTAATTCAGACGTTAATGCCGAAAATAACGATAGAAGAAACGAAGATAGTAACGATATAAGGAAACAAGAGGCTCGTAATGGTAGTGCTATGTAAGGTGATAAGTTTCTTATAAATGTTATCAATTAATAAAAGAGTTGTCGACTTAATACATTATCGATATTCACGTAATAGCGAATTGCAACATTATATCTACATTTGTAGTACATTTTTGTTTTCTTTTCTTTTTTTTTTTTTTTTTTTTTTTTTTATAATTAACGAGTATCTGATATTACACTCACGCTGTGAATACCTACCATAGAATGTTTCACATTAAACGTTACATTCGTTAGATTGAATATATTTTGAATTCTTAATTATGTTTTATCAAAATGATTAATTTTCAATTGATTATGTGATACAATGAGCGTGGCGGCATAAGAATCGTTGGCTGTTCACAGTCATGTACGTGTATTATTGATATAATAAATATGGCAAGTTGGCGCTACATATGAATGAGTAAGCATGTCCGTGTTGAGTGGTCGAGTCCTTTGAAATTGATCCACTGTTCCTCCTCGAATCCGATTAATATCCTTCCGTTTTGAGAGGGATAGATTTCAATTGTGATAGGGTATCAAGTAGAATGTAAACGTATTCATACGTCATATGGAATGGAAGCATTATATTGGATTATTCGAGAATAGGAAATTTACGTGGAAACTTTGGATTTTCTGGGTGCAGCGATAAAGTCGAGGTTAATTTCATTGGATTTCAGTACTACTTTATTGTCACACGAACTTGTGCAATAAAAATTGTACAAAAGATATACTATAATAATTGTATACTATATAATCTCTTTTTTGTACTCTCTTTTTCTTTCAACGATCGTACGATTTTATCTACACGTACATGCATGCATGCATATATACATATGTGTGTGTGTGTATGTATACATAGATAGATAGATAGATAGATAGTCCATGTCAAGGAATATAATTTTAGTCCGTCGTACTGTCAACCAATATCAAATAGAAATCAATAGAAACTTGCGATGTGAAAGGAAAGGATTCGCGAAATTGATGCGCGCGTTTGTTTCGATTAACATTTCTACGTAGAACCAATGAACATTTTTCATAAGAAAATTAGCAATAAAATTTTTGAATCATATGGAGCTATTCTCAAAAGTAATGACGTAGAAATGAAGATTTTATTAACTTGGATTATACTTGCAAAGTACAAATAAATTAAATATGTTCGTTTTTGTTAATAAATTAAGGATCAACGAGTCATCGTGTACGAGTCTAATGATGTGTATCCATCCTTTGGTTCTCGAGAAATAGAGACAATCAAAAGGAATTCTTATAGAATCGTCAAGGATATATTTCGTGTCTGATACGCGCAAATATATTCGATCAAAGGGAATATACTTTTCCATTGATCAGGCCTCAGTTAGTAAACCATATCTTACACCGATATTGGTCAAACTTTGAGTGGCCGATACTCTAAGAACGGCAACTGCTACGGCTGCTATAATGACGGCACCTTCCAAGTATATGGCATAAAATACACGCACATAACCGTGCGTCGTCGAAAGACCACCTGCCGCTGTGAAATCTAAAGGGAATAAGACGCTCGTCGCTAATGGTCTTGATCTGGCTATGCCGAAACATAAAATCCCGAGGATGTAATAACCACCTGTGCGTTCGTTATATGGAAAAAGAAAAAGGAAGCCGCTTTAAAGGGCTCTTATACGTTAACGATTATATATAGATATAGGTATGTATATGTATGCTTGATATTTCTCGATGGGCATATTATAAGGATCGATTGGCATTAGTTAGATTTTAAAGTTTCTACTTGTGCACTTACCGATACAAACAAAGGGAACGAGTTTGACCCACTTAGGTACTGTTGCCGGTGAACAACAAATATCCGCGGGATCCTGTTGTAAGTCCTTCTTATTGGACGTTTTCCTAATGGCATACTTTTGCAATCGGACTGCTAGCAAAATACCGACGTTTATTATTAGAAGAAAATGTGCTGGTATGCCAATGGCTGCAAATACAATCGCTACGGTACGGCCAGCATTCGTCCGAGGTACCGGTGCTCCAAAACCTATGAGAAAATCGATGCCTCAAAAGAAGTGCATCCTACGTCTCGATTTAAACGTTAAGTTAAACGGTAAGTCTCGTTAAAATCGATGAAAAATTAATGTTTTATATTACTTACGTGTCCTTATTGTCTTTGGTGGGAGATATTTGTTTGGGCGGTAGGAGAATCAATTAGAAGCATGTATTTAAACGTAGTTGCGAATGGGTAATGAAAAATGAATGCTATAGAACGTTATCATTGCCGTTATGCGAGCATCTAACGAGAGCACCGGACAAGATTTAAGAGAAGCTGACAGCTCACCCAGAGTGGTGATAAGCGATACAGCGAAGAGCACGCAACCGGGGAAGGTCCAAAGTTGACCACCGTCGTTGGCTTCGCCATATCCAGAGTTTACAGCTGCGAGAAGAAGTTGCTCGTGTTTTGCAACATACTGACGCACCTTGTTACTCCATACGGGCTCCATATCTTCCTCTTTCTTCGTACGTAGCTGGCGTAATTCGGTGGCTAAGCCGACCGCCAGATCCTTCTGCATATCCTTCAATTCTACGACCTGTTCACGCTCGCGCGGTCCTTCCGTTGCGCAAAAGGCTGCGGCTCCTGCTATTGTCCATATGCTCAATAACCAGACGAGTCCTAAAGACGATTTCAATGCTTATCGTTTATTTCGATAAAAGAAAATTGAACTTTTTTATTTTACGCGTGGACACGCGCCTTACTACTAGACGAGTAGTTTATATTTTATTTCTGACTTTTGCAACCTCCTCTCTCTCTCTCTCTCTCTCTCTCTCTCTCTCTCTCTCTCTCTCTCCCTCCCCCCCTCCCTCCCTCCCCCAAAGCGATCGATACGCGAAAACAATTGTAAAATAGTACTATTCAGTAGTTATAGTTGACATGATTGTGCTCTTTTTTTCATCAAATTCGAATCCATAAAATTGGGAACAATTGCTTATCCTACCGAATTGAGAGAGCGACAGGCGTCCCAGAAATCTTATATGCTTCCAAATGATGGATGATTTGGAACTGGCAGACGCAGGATCATTTTCCTCGATGATATCCGCGAGAGACGGTAAGAATCTTAGCCGTAAAGGTATCCTTATTGCCGTTTGTAGCGCTACAGATCTCGTTGCTTTATTGCGATGCACGCTGTTTTGTAACCAAGACGGAACTTCCGATGTTACGGTCGAAGCTATATTCACAAAGAAAATGTTATGCGTGTACATGTAAAGATGTAAGAAAGAACCTTTCAAAGAGTAATTATTACGCTCGTTCGTTATAACGAACGTTCTTATAACGATCGAATAACCTGGTTTACGAGTTAATCCTATATAGGATTGTTAGATTTTCTGAATTTGCAAATGTTTACATTAAATGTTACGTCGCATTTAGATATTATAAAGTAACGCACGGGATTCAAATGAAATCAAATTTACGCTTTGAGCTTGTAAAACTAAACTATTGCAAAGCTTAGAAAGAATATATCTATCTACACAATTATGCGCGTATCGAGGAGAAATATTTTTTTAAAGAGATAATTTCCCATATATTTGCATACATCTATGTAACATATGCGTATACATGCTGGTATAGTTTACGCGATTAGTTACGCTGACATACTTTATCGATTCTTTCGACGTAGGAGAGCTATGTGATAAGTATTATTGCAGTTTGTCGGATAAAATAAATTCTTAGTTGAATAGAATTATTTTAACGAAATTTGACGAAATTGCAAAAATTAATGGACACAATCCGGACGCAATATTGTCAGATACGATGGGAATTATCTTGAAGGAAGCGTTTCTTTTCTTTTTTCCTTTTTTTCTTTTTATCTTATAAAATAATATAAATGCACGCATATCTCCTTATAGTTTGCAATATTGACGTCTCCGTTAATAGCACCTGACGAAGTAGTAACGAGAATAATCATTCTTCTTGTCTCATAATAGCGATTAATTTTAAATCCAACCATCAGAATTTTGTTTTATTTTCGATTTAGCTTATGAATAGCTTGGAAAATATAAAAAAAGCTATATATAAATCAATCGAGATACTTACCATCGGCGCAAGTAATAACGTCGTCGTCGTCGTCGTCTTCGTTGTCGTCGTCGTCATCGTCATCGTCCTCTTCGTCTTCGTTCTTACCTCGAGGCTCGGTCATTCTTACGCGAAATTCTGTGATAACGTGACGTCGACTTGCCTCCTTCTTCGTAATCGTTGTTCTTTTCGGATGAACAAGGTTACGACGATGTCCTTTCCCGCGAACAACGGGAGTTTTTCCAAATTCCAAAGATGAAGCAGCATTCCCTGTGACGGCTGCTGCATGTCGTTCTCCTTTCCGGTGCGTCACCACGTCGGACGAGGCGACTTCACAGACGTCATTGATGGACGTCGCGGCGCCACCAAAGACCGGCGGTGCCGGGAAAAGGGGAACGTCCATCGGAAAGAGTATGAAAAGCGATAGACGCGCCGCGATCGTGATCCAGCTCTTTCGACCACCTGTCGAACGAAACTTTCGCGCTAATCTTTCGGATCAATTAATCCCATTAATGGGACGAAGAGGCGCCCTTACTTTTTTTTTCGATCGATTAAACGCACGCGGAAACGTCTTTCGTAGGAAATTCGTTATTATCTGTTCCTTGTCTCACTCTCTCTTTCGTCCTCTCTTTGACGATACACATACGTACGATAGACAGAGTAAACCTCTGAATCTTTATGATATCGATCTAGGTTTGGCAAGCATTAATTGAACTATAAGGTAATTACCTGCTCGTGATACTCCCTATTCGCTAATACAATCACCAATCGCCGAAGCAACGCCGACGGATGGATTAGCAAACGCATAGGGAATTCTAACGTCTATTTAGCTTCATCCTAGTTTATACGCTACACTGATAAACTTGTTTTAAATAGAGCAGTTTAACTTTCTGGCCGAGCACTAAGTCGGATTAATTATATACTCCAATATCGTATCTATATATATATATATATAATAAGATCAACGGAGGAAGCTTTCGTTCGCGGCTACGAACGATTCGCGTTAACTACTGTCTTCAAATTGACTATCTGCTTGATAGTCAATAAAATTGAATTTCTATGCAATTTGGCGCGTAGCATTTCGCGTCCGTGAAAGGGGCGATAGCGTGTCGACTCTCCCGCTGGTTGGCCCACTAAAATTAGAGTACAACCTTGGATCGATGTCGACTGCGTTAAACAACGTCGACCGTACCTAACACTTATAACGGTCGTCATTAATTTTACGGAATTAAGCGACTTCGAGAAAGAAACCTGATCCGCATGTAAATGACATTAGAATGATAATTTTTAGGATGTAATTATTGTCACAGACGCAATAACAGGTATAGTTCTCTGTCAACAAATAGGTTGCACGTTCTCGTACTAGGCTATGCGATTCTCATTCGCATTGAGGCGCGAAATATCTTTATAAAAGATGTAACAATCGTACGATGAACTTTTCCAAAATAAAGCAGTAGTAACAGCAGCGGCGGCGGCGGCGGCGGCGGCGGCGGCGGCGGCGGCGGCGCAAAACGAATAATACGGCTGCGCCCGTCGGAATCGATCGATCCGCAATAGAGTGGCTCTGACCTTTACGGTTAACGTAGAGTAGTGAACGCAACGGAGGCTCTATGGACACATCCTTCTCGTAATATGAGATGTTGCGCTTTCCATCGCGATTTTTCTGACCGTGAGTCAAAAGAAGACGCGCGGAGGATTGTAGAGAGTCATGCGCGGTCCTCCACGAAGGTCAATTGTCGTGTGGCTGACTCTAGCGTTCTTTTTACTTTTCGTTTGTCGATTATTGCTCGATCGCGGTTATCGTCTTCATTTACTCTCAATCGAGAACTCGAAAGAGCAATCCTATTCATTGTCCGTTAGGAAAAATCGGGCGCAATCATTGAATTATCGAGAAAATGTTCAAGGCGGAACGTCCGCGTATATCGCTGGCGCATACATGGCCGACCGGTCATCTGGAAATGGAAGTTCTTGCATCTGGTATTATGGCTTACCGCATTCCCTCTCATATCCTTCCTCCAAGATAAGCTGGACACCGGAGATCGGCGAGAAGAGTCCGTATAGAGTACTGCCCTACGTTTTACGTGGCAGAGACGTCGACAGAGAGGATGCACCGCCGATAACTCTATGCACTCACGCGACGGCCGACCAAGTTTACGGCATCGTCGAACTCGCCCGCAGGTGGGAGGGACCATTGAGCCTGGCCGTTTTCGCGCCCGGCCTCGACGCCGGCCTGGCCGTCGCTCTGCTCGATCGTGCTTGTCGATGTGAAACAGCCATGTCCAAGGTTTCCTTTGGTCCTGCCTATCCGCCTCGTCGCCTAGTTTCCCATTACTCCATTTTTACGCCTCCGACCATGTCCCATTTCTAGTTGTCACAAGCACGACTCCCATAGATTATACTCCCAAAGTAGACGCAGCTATCGAGAAAATAATATCGTGACGTGTGGCACTTTCCTTCGTTAGAAACTGTACCAACTATCGCGGTACATGCTAGACGATCCAGGTGTATCTCTATACCAATCGAATCGTGCTTTAACAATTCAATCAGACGCAACCCGAACGAATGCACGCAGGTGGTGTCAATTAGCATGCAATTTTAGGCCCGGCTGCGGCCATTAATCAGCCTATAAAGCGAATATTTAATGAAATCATGTCAATTTCATTTTTCAATAGGTATCCGTCCATTTAATATTTCCTGCGGGAAGAGTACCCTCGCTCGGTCGACCGTATCAAGAGCAAGCCGATTGTACAGCGTCGGATTTACAATGGCGAGAAACGGAGACCGAAAGATGGAAGAGCGGCATGACGTATCCTATTAATGTTGCCAGAAACGTGGCTAGAACGTCGGCTAATACCGCTCGCGTTCTCGTGTCCGACATTGAACTGCTACCTAGCGAGAGATTAGCCTCTGGCTTTTTATCTATGGTCCATGGTAGACCGCCTAAACTTGGTGTCGTCTTTGTTCTACCAGTTTTCGAAATCGATGCGAATGAGCAGCCCCCATCGAATAAAAGGGAACTCCTCTCTGCGGCTAAAGCTGGCTTGGCTGTTTACTTTCATAGGTACGAAAGCGAATAATTGTTATCGCTGATATCATATCGCATTGTAAATACGATATACTCGCAATAAATATCTAGTTATTTTAATTTTCCCGTATATCCTGCGCGTATCGCGTTATTATAATATCATCTACATTAGATTCCTGTGCCCGCATTGCCAAAGATTTCCGGGCTTAACCAGATGGATGGTAAGGACAGATCCAGGGAAGGTCAGGCCTCTCATCATAACCCGTAGAGAGTATCCGCATCATAGATGGGAGCCCGTTTTCATAGGCATGCGAGAAGATCCGCTTTATACAGAAAATATGTCTTGGGAAGGTAAACAGGACAAAATGGCTCAGGTATTTATTAAATGTATTCCAATGATGTGGATTAATCCTGACGTATAATAAACGATATTATTTTTCTTTCTTTTTTCTTTCCCTTTCAGATGTTCGAGATGTGTCTCTTAAATTATCGCCTAGTCGTACTCGACGGTGCCTTTTTAGTACATACACCTGGAATTAAGCGCAAACCACAGATTATTAGTGCAGCGAGACAGGAATTTTTGCGTCCTCATGAAAAAAAAAATGCAAAACTTTATCAACGAGTCGTTAAGAGATTGCTCGCGCAATATCCAACGAATCGTAAATGCACCCAGTGATTGCATCGAGATATTCATTTTACAAATGAAATATTTAACAATGAGATATTTTTTAACGTTTGCGATACATCGTCGATCATAACGTTACATCTGTCTTTATATAGCGCGCGTTGAAAAGTATTTTATCTCGGATCAATTAGATAGGAATAATATACGCAATAAATCAATGATATCCTGAAATAATGAACAACTATTAAGAATACATTAACAATAGCTGATAAATAAAACGTTATGTGTATCTGCATCATGATAAGATCATAAATTCTATCCAATAAAATATCCTTTGTATCATTCGATTATTGCCCGTACAGGGATAAAACGTATTTAAAAATGTAAGAAACAAACTTTCCTATACACGATTAGTGGACGCGCGGTATTTTTCTTTTTTAACTTTTTTTCTTTCCTATTTTTATCTGAAAGAAACAGAAACTTGTTGCGGGAATTGGGAAACGAAATGAAACATCGAATCACGCGTTAGTGTCCTTGCATCGTATACTTAGTCTTACGTATGCCTAATCCACATTAGTTTCGCATTCGACTCCTCTTATATTTCCAATGGCGCGCTCAATAAAAATTTATCTTTATCCTATACTTATCTTTATATTATATTTATAATATAATATAAAGGGGAAGTTGGACGGACCGTAATTAACGAAGCGAGAACATGTCTGCACACGTCTGGAAAAGTGTATGTGCGAACGAAGACTATTGCATAACGCTTCAGTAAGATAGAACAGGAAGGAATCGTGTCAAGGTTCTCGATCGTCCTTTCATCCTTTACATTTGCTTTTTTATAATCATAATATCATAAATTCTTCGAATTATATATATATGCATGCATGTATATGTATAAACGACGCACGAATCGCGATAGCTTTTTGTTTTTATAATTGCCCTTTCGATAACTATGGCGCCATTACCGACTAAAGTTTCCTTTTGTACTGCGACATTGAAACTCTCTCTTTCGTAAAGTTATAAAAAACTTATAAATAGTTAAAAAAACTTTCGGTGGTTTTACAATCGTCAAGTATATACGACGAAATAAAATAGTACACGAGTAATTAACGAAGAATTATTAATATGAGCATGGTTAAAAGACGAGAAAAGTATCGACATTCGAGCGAAAATAAAGGTGGAAAATTCGAAGAATAAGTATATACGTCGTACTTTCAAAGGAGAAGCCAAAACGCCGATATTATTAACGTGGATATCTTTTAAACAAGACGGTGCAACGACTTGTAAACATACATGCGTGGAAATCGATTGATATAAAGATGTACGTTAAAAAAGAATGTACTAATTAACGAGAAGAGGAAGATCTGTTGCGACTGATACAACGAAATAATTCCAAATGGCGGGATCACCAATAGCGGGAAGACTAAATACGCGCAAGCGCCTTTGCAAATCCCACCCTGCGAAGTATGCAATTTTTCGATCTATCATACGAAAATATAGTAACATCAAAAGCCATGCTATGAAGAATTTAAAAATGATCTAAACTATTATACTATGTTAGCTCAAACTAAGAAATTTAATCAATTACAAATTGGACAGCTATGGAGATATAACTCCAAAAATACGAAAAGAAATTTAAATAATTCATACTTTCTATAATTTTATAATTATTTAAATAATACGATATAATGAATATAAGGGATACAATGGATTAGTATTTAAATGATAGTGCATTCGCATTAATATTATATTGCTCCTAACACGCATAAAATATAAAATAATTTTGAATTAATATTAAATTCATTTCAATTAATGATCTCGGAGTTGTTGGCTCCACGTGATATCGATAAAAACTAACGAACATTGACGAATATCGAAACAGTTTTCTTTTGACTTCCGAAGGATAATCATCGAAATTTTCTCTTTCCCCAGTTATAGTTAAACTTAAATAAATCATTATTTCGTTAATTTTAGAATTTTTTAAACAATTTGAAACATACGCGGATTATAACTAATTAGAATTTAAACATTACGTAGCTCGAAACATAAATATTGTAAAAAGAAATCTAAATGAATATTTAAACAATGGTAAATATTCGATATAATATTATATGCTCTTCTTCTGACGCGTTGGATTTGGAATAGTTTTCTTTCAGGATGCGTCGATCGTTTAATGTCAACAAGAAGGACCTTTGGCAGGACAATGGGAGTTACCACGTCAGTATCTTTTCGTACACCGAGGAGTAAATGTTGAAATGCACTATCTCCGTACGGCTACATTTAATCATTTTACAGATAGGATCATTATCTAAACAATGTACAATGTACAATTAACGTGAAATGCGATAATGAAAAATTTAAGTGATTGTACATCATATTTAAAGATCGTATAGCTCTTAAGAACCGTCCATAATGGAATATATAGAATAGAACAACCTAATATTTAACAATAGTACATTAGTTTAAATATTAAAAAGACGGGAAAGAGCAAGAAACTTATAATAATTTTAATATAAAACTCTCCTACTTTAATAAATAATAATTTTAGTCCCATTGTAAACACAAAAAATTTTTAATTAATATTTTCAATAATTGTTCATATATTTAAACAATCTACAATGTACGCGGAAGAGAATAAATTAATATTTAAACAATAGTAGATTCGACTAAACATTATAAAGAAGGAATTGCGGGAAAAATTAAAAACAATTTTAATTTAAAATGACAATATTAACAATTTTCATCTAGTGATAGTTAAGCTAGCGCAATATAAAAATAAACGTGCTTTTTCTTAAATTTGAAGCGTTACACGGTTAGTTTTCTCTTGTAATCTGACCTGTGCACATCGTGATTCTCTTTTCTAAACGTTAGAACTTATAAATTAATATTTTCGGTAATTTTATAATTATTTATACGGTTTTTATAGCACGCGGGATAGAATAGAGTATGATTTAAACAATAGTTTATTTATTTAAACATTGAAAAGTCTGAATCGCGCGCGGGACTTAAAATAATTTTAATATAAACTTTGAGTACTTAAATATTTTAATTTCGGAGCGGTTTTCTCTTGTGACATAAACATAAACGCACTTATTCACGACATTGACAGTTCGCGACTTAGTTAGCTCTTGCACTCCGACGTGTGCACTTCGTGATTCTCTTTTCTAAACGCTAAAACTTATAAATTAATATTTTCGATAATTTTATAATTATTTATACGGTTTTTATAACACGCGGGATAGAATAGAGTAATGTTTAAACAATAGTTCATTTATTTAAACAATAAAAAGTCTGAATCGCGCGCGGGACTTAAAATAATTTTAATATAAATTTCTATTATTTTAAAAATTTTATTTCGGAGCGGTTTTCTCTTGTGACATAAACATAAACGCACTTTTTCACGACTTTGACAGTTCGCGAATTAGTTTGCTCTTGCACTCCGACGTGTGCACTTCGTGATTCTCTTTTCTAAACGCTAAAATTATTATATTAATATTTTCGATAATTTTATAATTATTTATACGGTTTTTATAGCACGCGGGATAGAATAGAGTAATATTTAAACAATAGTTCGTTTATTTAAACAATAAAAATTCTGAATCGCGCGTGGGACTTAAAGTAATTTGAATATAAACTTCTTGTACTTAAAAATTTTAATTTCGTAGCGGTTTTCTCTGGTAAGATAAACATAAACGCACTTTTTCACGACTTTGACAGCTCGCGACTTAGTTTGCTCTTGCACTCCGACGTGTGCACTTCGTGATTCTCTTTTCTAAACGCTAAAACTTATAAATTAATAATTTCGGTAATTTTATAATAATTTATACGGTTTTCATAGCACGCGGGATAGAATAGAGTAATGTTTAAACAATAGTTCATTTATTTAAACAATAAAAAGTCTGAATCGCGCGGGTGAATTAAAATAATTCTAATATAAACTTCTAGTACTTAAAAATTTTATTTTCGGAGCGGATTTCTCTTGTGACATAAACATAAACGCACTTTTACACGACTTTGACAGCTTGCGACTTAGTTTGCTCTTGCACTCCGACGTGTGCACTTCGAGATTCCATTTTCTAAACGCTAAAGATTGTAAATTAATATTTTCGGTAATTTTATAATTATCTACACGGTTTTTATAGCTCGCGGGATAGAATAGAGTAATATTTAAACAATAGTTCATTTATTTAAACAATAAAAAGTCTGAAGCGCGCGCGTGACTTAAAATAATTCTGATATAAACTTCTAGTACTTAAAAATTTTAATTTCGGAGCGGTTATCTCTAGTATTATAAACATAAACGCACTTTATTACCGACTTTGACCGTTCGCGACTTAGTTTTCTCTTGCACTCCGACATGTGTACTTCGTGATTCTCATTTCTAAACGCTAAAACTTATAAATTAATATTTTCGATATTTTATAATTATTTATACGGTTTTTATATCACGCGGGATAGAATAGAGTAATATTTGAACAATAGTTCATTTATTTAAACAATAAAAAGTCTGAGTCGCGCTTGGGACTTAAAATAATTTTAATAGAAAATTCTAGTACTTATAAATTTTAATTTCGGAGCGGTTTTCTTTGGTAATATAAACATAAACGCACTTTATCACGACTTTGACCGTTCGCGACTTAGTTTGCTTTTGCACTCCGACGTGTTTACTTCGTGATTCTCTTTTCTAAACGCTGAAACTTATAAATTAATATTTTCGATAATTTTATAATTATTTATAAGGTTTTCATAGCACGCGGGATAGAATAGGGTATTATTTAAACAATAGTTCATTTATTTAAACAATAAAAAGTCTGAATCGCGCGCGAGACTTAAAATAATTTTAACATAATCTTCTTGTAATTAAAAATTTTAATTTCGGAGCGGTTATCTCTGGTATTATAAACATAAACGCACTTTTACACGACTTTGACAGCTCGCGACTTAGTTTGCTCTTGCACTCCGACGTGTGCACTTCGTGATTCTCTTTTCTAAACTCTAAAACTTATAAATTAATATTTTCGATAATTTTATTATTATTTATACGGTTTTCATAGCACGCGGGATAGAATAGAGTAATGTTTAAACAACAGTTCATTTATTTAAACAATAAAAAGTCTGAATCGCGCGGGTGAGTTAAAATAATAATAATAAAAACTTCTAGTACTTAAAAATTTTAATTTCGGAGCGGTTTTCTCTTGTGACATAAACATAAACGCACTTTTACACGACTTTGACAGCTCGCGACTTAGTTTGCTCTTGCACTCCGACGTGTGCACTTCGAGATTCCATTTTCTAAACGCTAAAACTTATAAATTAATATTTTCCATAATTTTATAATTATTTATACGGTTTACATAGCACGCGGGATAGAATAGAGTAATATTTAAACAATAGTTCGTTTATTTAAACAATAAAAATTCTGAATCGCGCGTTGGACTTAAAGTAATTTGAATATAAACTTCTTGTACTTAAAAATTTTAATTTCGTAGCGGTTTTCTCTGGTAAGATAAACATAAACGCACTTTTTCACGACTTTGACAGTTCGCGACTTAGTTTGCTCTTGCACTCCGACGTGTGCACTTCGTGATTCTCTTTTCTAAACGCTAAAACTTATAAATTAATATTTTCGGTAATTTTATAATTATTAATACGGTTTTTATACCACGCGGGATAGAATAGAGTAATATTTAAACAATAGTTCGTTTATTTAAACAATAAAAATTCTGAATCGCGCGGGTGAGTTAAAATAATTCTAATATATACTTCTTGTACTTAAAAATTTTAATTTCGGAGCGGTTATCTCTGGTAAGATAAACATAAACGCACTTTTTCACGACTTTGACAGTTCGCGAATTAGTTTGCTCTTGCACTCCGACGTGTGCACTTCGTGATTCTCTTTTCTAAACGCTAAAACTTATAAATTAATATTTTCGGTAATTTTATAATTATCTAAACGATTTTTATAGCACGCGGGATAGAATAAAGTAATATTTAAACAATAGTTCATTTATTTAAACATTAAAAAGTCTGAATCGCGCGCGGGACTTAAAATAATTTTTATTTAAACTTCTAGTACTTAAAAATTTTAATTTCGGAGTAGTTGCCTAATATTTAAACAATTGTATATTTATTTAAACATTGAAATTTCGAAATCCCGATTACCGAATCATTTCTCCTTTGTCTTTTGAGGATTAAGCATCTAAAATGTCTCAGTGTGCCTTCGCTGCAAGTGTCAACGAATCTTAAGGTAAATATATTTTTATATCTTACATTTCTTCAATAATTTATACTGTTTCTTATTATAACCATGATATTATTAATTTTGTTTTTATTTTGTTTTTCAGTACGTCATTGCAATCGCTCGGGAACCAACGATGTTATCTTGTTTTGCTTAAATATGAATATTTCAAAGTAGAAGCAGTGTTTGTTCGTTCGTGTTCCGCGATTTAAAAAACAAAAGTTTTTGCAACGTCTGCGTGCAATGCAGTCGTTAGAGTCAGTGTTTGTTCGCAACTTTATTAATTTTTTAACAGTCGCATAGGCTGTATTTATAAAGTCAGTAGAGTTTCGCGAATTAAATTCAGTGACCGTTCGTTAAAAAATAACTATCGCGATGTAGAGTCAGTGCATCATTGAAGATATTCTTGATGAACTTTGATGTCGACCTACCTAGTTTTCAACCACATACGGATCGTCCCTTCTCAATTTCGACCTGAACGAGTGTTTTGGAGCCATCGCAGAACTTCTTAAGTAGTGAGTGAATTTTTAAGTCCCTCCAATCACTCAATCATGTCGAGGACGAAAGGTCCGAATCGGCACGGGTGATTGGTTGTAATTAATTAGTAGAAGAGCATTGAGTGACCACGAGTAAATTTCTTCGGAGATTTACTCGTGAATGGTTTCTTAGTTTTTCATTTATTTATTAGATTAGGATAGGGTCTTCTTGCTCAAACGCGTTTATAATTATTTGAGATTTTGAATATTTTAATACATTTTTAAATATTTTACTCGTGCGGAAATATGTAAAGAATCGATATTCATACGTTCTAATAAAGAACGAGTAAGAAGACACTCGCGATGGATAGTCTCTGGATTACAAACGAAACTATGGATGATTTTATTACAATAATTAAAATATTCGTTTGTAAGAAGGAACGTCCAAGGGTTTGCTTTATATTTTTAAATAATTATTAATTAAATATTTAATCGATTTAAATTGATACAAAAAAGTCTCGATAGAGTCATTGGTTTTGAAAGAGAAAAATCGAGTAGAATGATTGCTAAAAAACAAAGAGACGTAGTCCGTAAGCCTAGATGATAAATTAATTATTTTTTAGCTCAGGATTTTCAGCAATTAATATACTATTATCTAATTTCTAATTTTTTTATAATTAATATCTATTTTCTCCCACTCTGCGAAAAAGTATCTTTCGAAAGGATAATAATAAGTTTTCAGATTCGTTATGGTTGTATTAGGGTTTTCTTTCATATCTTAGAATTTGGAATCAAATTTTGTCGTTACAGTTTTAGAGTGATAATCGATTAGGTTGAGGAACGAAGCAAAGAAGAGGCTATATGCCGAAGACAACATGTGGACAATTATTAGGCTATTGAGTTATTTTCAAAGGTTCACTAGGAACTTTTGAGAATGGCTCTTAGTTTTACTATGTTAATATTTTAATTTTACCATGTTGTCACTCAAAATGCTCTTATGGTGATGGGTGTAGGGGTGTAAATTTAAAAAACTGAGACGAAGTAACTTTCCGTAAATAATATTCCGACATTGCCACGCGTACGCGAATAGGATTATTTCATATTTTATGCCTTTTTAATATTAAACTGTTTTTTAAAACTTGATTGAATTTATGATTCTAGTTTAATAAAATCAAATTTTACGTTAAAGTCGATTGATAAATTTAGCACATTTTTTCTTTTCTAAAGTTCAATTAAATTCATAATTTTATTTTAATAAAATCGAGTTCTATATTAAAATCACATATCTATGAAATGTAAAAGTAATATAATATTTCTTTAGATCAGTTTTTCATTAATATTTTTTTTCTTAGCTATTAACTTTAATTAAATTAAATTCAGAATTTTATCGTTCGTATAATTAATATACATATATACTTATTCTTTCGTTTTCCTTATTTCTTTTCAGCTAGCTCTAAGTTGTGGGAACGCGAACACGGGAAGGAATAATTAATAAATAGGATTATCTTAACATTTAAACAATGTACGATATACGTAAAGTATAATTAATTAATATTTAAACAATAAGATATTCTTAGCAACGTTATAAAAATCATATACATGTATTGTCATTTACTATCGATTAATAGATATAATAATATTTTTTTCAGAGAGAATAATATTTATTTATATTAATCGTTTATTTTTCTTAAGTTTAATCAAATTAAATTTAGCATTTTATCGTCCGTATAATTAATTTACATATATATTAATTCTTTTTTCTTTCCTTATTTCTTTTCAGCTAGGTCTAGGTCGTGGGATCGCGAACACGTGAGGGAATAATTAATTAATATTTAAATTATAGGATATTCTTAGCAACGTTATAGAGAACACGTACATATATTATTATATATTATCGATTAATAAATATAATATTTCTTTCAGAGAGAATAATATTTATTTATATCTGTGTTCAGAATATTTCATTTCTTTTTAATTAATCCTTTATTTTTCTTATGTTTAATTAAATTAAATTCAGCATTTTATCGTTCGAATAATTACTGTCATTTCTATTTTTTCTTATTTACTATCATTAATTATCCTCTATATATATCTCGGCTGGAAGCCATGGGTGTGTGCCTCTGTGTGGGTTGCTGTCTCAGCATCTTATAGAGCTGCTTCTCTTTTATTCTCTTTCTGAAGTTCTCCTTTCTATTTCATATTTTGCATTCTTATTTACTATTATTAATTATGATTTATAAGTCTCGGGTGGGACCCATGGAAGGGGCCCATGGGTGTGGGCCTCTGTGCGGGTTACTGTCTCAGCATCTTATATAGCTGCTTCTCTTTTCTTCTCTTTCTGGGGCTCTCTTTTCTATTTCATATTTTTCATACTGATTTACTATTATCAATTATGATTTATAAGTCTCGGGTGGGACCCATGGGATGGGGACATGGGTGTGGGCCTCTGTGCGGGTTGTTGTCTCAGCATCGTGTAGAGATGCTTCTATATTCTTGTCTTTCTGCAGCTTTCTCTTGTATCTCATATTTTTTTTCTTTAATTATGTTCTTAATTATGTCATTAATATGTTATTTCTTTTCATTATGTCTTTTCAAATTTTTATAATGTTATTTCTATTTAATTATATTTTTATGGTTTTAATTATGTTTTTAATATATTTTTATTATTTATGATTACAAGTTTTAGGTAGGAACTATTAGATGAAGCGGACTGTTGTTTCAGCAGCGTGCAGAGCTACTTCTATTTTCTTATCTTTCAGCAGCTCTCTTTTATTACTCATATTTTTCTTCTTTAATTATGTTTTTAATTATGTTTTTAATTATGTTTTTAATTATGTTATTAATATGTTATTTCTTTTTATTATGTCTTTTTAGAATTTAATTATGTTATTTCCTTTTAATTATGTTTTTATGTTTTTAGGTTTGTTATTAATATATTCTTATTAATTTTCATTTTTAAGCATTAGGTAGGACCCATGAAATGAAGAGGACTGTTCTTTCAGCATTATTATGTTTTATTTTATATATTCTTTTCTTTTTCTTATTTTCCTCTTAACTTCTTTTTTTCCAGGATAGATTCACCTGCGGTCGGATGCGTCATCCTAGCATGACATGGATTCATCATCGATTTTTACGCGCGAATACGGGCAGGATAGGAGAACACTCGCACGCTTGTCGGCAAGCACAGGCGTGGGTGTTTGCGGGCGCGACTAAATTTCGTTTGATTGTTCGAATCGAAAACGCGAATTTAGAGTAGAGTCACCGTTTTTCTAACACTCACGTGAATGAACGCGGGCGCGACTTAAAAGTCCTACCGGGGACTTCGTTTAAATTTGCTCGAATATTCGATTAGATTACCTCGCGAACGCGTTTTTTTAGAGTAGAGTCACCGTTTTCCGAACACTTGCGTGGGTGTCCGGGCGCGATTAAAAGTCCTATCATGGACTTCGTTTTAGTGTTGAAATTCGGGGTGCGCGAACGGTTTACCTTGTAGTGCTGTACATAGCTGGCTGATGTTATGATAATCCTCATATTTGGTAGCGGGGCGGAAATCCCGACAAATATCATGGAAAGTCTAAATATCGGTTAGCATATGTCACTTTGGATTTCAACTTAGAGTCACCGTTATTATCTAACACTCACGTGAGTGTTCGCGTGCGCGATTAAAAGTCCTACCGGGGACTTCGTTTTGTTTCCTCGAATATTCGATTAGTTTATTTAGAGTAGAGTCACCGTTTTTCGAACAATTGCGTGGGTGTCCGGGCGCGATTAAAAGTCCTATCATGGACTTCGTTGTAATGTTGAAATTCGGGGTGCGCTTCGGATTTCAACTTAGAGTCACCGTTTTTCTAACACTCACGTGAATGTTCGCTTGCGCGATTCAAAGTCCTACCGGGGACTTTGTTTTATTTCTTCGACATTTCGATTAGATTACTTCGCGAATTTGGATAGGACAGTAGAATCTACGTAATTATAACACACGTGAGTGTCGCGAACGCGATTAATGCGCTTTGATTGTTCGAAATTCGGAAGCACGAATTTAGATGTGCTTAATAATCCGTTATGCCCGAGGCGAGGGTGTTGAACGGTAAAGCTCTCTGTAAGTGGGGTCCCTGTAGCTGAGGCTAGATACCTCCTGTTAGCTAAGTCGCCCTAAATATCCGAAACGGAAGGCATAAGGGATCGGTATCGCGGAACGCGGATTTTAGAGTAAAGTAGAGTCACCGTTAGCTCGTGGGTCTCCACATGCAGCAACCTCCACGTGGTGAGACCTGGGTCGTTAATACTTGCAAAGTTTAATTATAAATCTTATAATGCAAGTATTATCGAGCGAATGGCTGCATATTGTATTACTTTTCCATAATTTTTTTAATCTAATTCCAACTAAACATTAACATATTTCCATCTTATATAGCTAATAATACTTCGAAAGAAGAAATATCACAGAATTTATTGTACAATAATTTCTTAGACGAACTAAAAGGAAATTTTTCTATCGCACTTTTTTGTCCGCTGTTATTTCTATTTATTCTTATTTACTCTCACTAATTATCCTTTATATATCTCGGGTGGGACCCATGGGAGGGGCCTGTGGGCGAGGGCTTCTGTGCGGGTTGCTGTCACAGCATCATATAAAACTTTTTCTCTTGTCTTATCTTTTTTGGGGTCTCTATTCTTCTCTTTCTGGGGCTATCTTTTCTTACTCCGGCTCTCGTTTCTATCTCATATTTTTCCTTTTGAATTATGTTTTCAATTATGTTATCATTATGTTATTTCCTTTTAATTATGTATTCTTAATATTTATTTATGTTGTTTCTTTCTAATCATGTATTTAATTGTGTGTCTAATTATGTGTTTAATTATGTGTTTATGTTTCTAATTATGTTTTAATTATGTTCTTAATTATGTTTTTAATATATTCTTATTAATTATGATTTATAGGTCTTAGGTAGGATCCATGGAATGGTGCTGAGCTGCACTTTTATTGTTTCTTTCTCTAGCTTTCTTATTTATTTACATATGTTCATTTTCTATATTATTTACTTATTATTATATTTATTTTCTATTTATAATCTATGTGTATATTATGTTCTATTTTATATATTTTTTTGCTTTTTCTTATTTTTCCTTAGCTTCTTTTTTTCAGGATAGATCATCGAGGGATAGGTTCATCAGCGACCGGATCATACATCGTATGGCAGGATTCATCATCGATTTCTACGCGAGAATACGGGAAGGATAGGAAGAACACTGGCGCGCGTGTCGGCGGGCACAGGCGTTGGTGTTCTCGGGCGCGATTATATATCGTTTGATTGTTCGTATCGAAATCGCGAATTCTAGAGTAGAGTCATCGTTCTTCTAACACTCGCGTGGGTGTTCGGGCGCGATTAAAGGTCCTACCGTGGACTTCGTTTTGATTTCTTTAAAATCTCGATGGGGGTACTTCGCGAATTTCGGCTTAACAGTAGAATCTACGTAATTATAACACACACGTGAGTGTCGCGACGCGATTAGTATTTCTAAGGAGTGCGCTTTGTTTGTTCGAAATTCGGAAAGCACGAATTCGGATGTGCTTAATAACCCGTTATGTCTGAAGCGGACGGTGCTAATGGTGGAGCTATCTGTAAGAGGTGTGTAGTAGCTAAAGCTACACATACCCTGTTAGCTAAGAAGCCAATGCATTGAAGCGGAAAGGTATGGCGGATCGGTATCGCGGAACGCGGATTTTAGAGTAGAGTCACCGTTAGCCCGTGGGTCTCCAATTGCAGCAACCTCCACGTGGTGGGACCTGGGTCGTTAATACTTGCAAAGTTTAATTGTAAATTTTTAAATGCAAGTATTACCGAGCGAATGGCTGCATATTGTATTACTTACCAATATCTTTTCAAACTAATTCCAATTAAACATTAACATATTTTCATTTCATATAGCTAATAATACTTCAAAAGAAGAAATTTAACAGAAATATATTGAACAATAATTTCTTAGACAAACTAAAAGGATATTTTTCTATCACACTTTTTTGTCCGCTGTTATTTCTATTTATTCTTATTTACTTTCATTAATTATCCTTTGTGTATTTCGGGTGGGACCCATGGGAGGGGCCTGTGGGCGAGGGCTTCTGTGCGGGTTGCTGTCTCAGCATCATATAAAACTGTTTCTCTTGTCTTATCTTTTTTGGGGTCTATATTCTTTTCTTTCTGGGGCTATCTTTTCTTTCTCCGGCACTCGTTTCTGTCTCATATTCTTTTTTTTGAATTATGTTTTCAATTATGTTATTATTATGTTATTTCCTTTTAATTATGTATTCTTAATATTTATTTATGTTGTTTCTTTCTAATTATGTATTTAATTGTTTGTTTAATTATGTGTTTAATTATGTGTTTATATTTTTAATTATGTTTTTAATCTATTTTTATTAATTATAATTTCTAAGCTTTATGTAGGTCCCATGGAATGGTGCATGCTGCTTCTCTTTTCTTTTTCTAGGTCTCTTATCTAATTATATATATTTATTTTCTATTTGTATTTTATATATGTATATATATATTATTTTGTTTCATATATTTTTTTGTTTTATTATTTCCTCTTTATCTTTTTCTTTTACAGTATAGATCATCGAGGGATAGGTTCATCAGCGACCGGATGATTCGTCACATGGCGGGTTTCATCATCGATTTCTATGCGCGAATACGGGAAGGATAGGAAGAACACTGGCGCGCGTGTCGGCGGGCACAGGCGTTGGTGTTCTCGGGCGCGATTATATATCGTTTGATTGTTCGTATCGAAATCGCGAATTCTAGAGTAGAGTCATCGTTCTTCTAACACTCGCGTGGGTGTTCGGGCGCGATTAAAGGTCCTACCGTGGACTTCGTTTTGATTTCTTTAAAATCTCGATGGGGGTACTTCGCGAATTTCGGCTTAACAGTAGAATCTACGTAATTATAACACACACGTGAGTGTCGCGACGCGATTAGTATTTCTAAGGAGTGCGCTTTGTTTGTTCGAAATTCGGAAAGCACGAATTCGGATGTGCTTAATAACCCGTTATGTCTGAAGCGGACGGTGCTAATGGTGGAGCTATCTGTAAGAGGTGTGTAGTAGCTAAAGCTACACATACCCTGTTAGCTAAGAAGCCAATGCATTGAAGCGGAAAGGTATGGCGGATCGGTATCGCGGAACGCGGATTTTAGAGTAGAGTCACCGTTAGCCCGTGGGTCTCCAATTGCAGCAACCTCCACGTGGTGGGACCTGGGTCGTTAATACTTGCAAAGTTTAATTGTAAATTTTTAAATGCAAGTATTACCGAGCGAATGGCTGCATATTGTATTACTTACCAGTATCTTTTCAAACTAATTCCAACTAAACATTAACATATTTTCATTTCATATAGCTAATAATACTTCAAAAGAAGAAATTTAACAGAAATATATTGAACAATAATTTCTTAGACAAACTAAAAGGAAATTTTTCTATCACACTTTTTTGTCCGCTATTATTTCTATTTATTCTTATTTACTCTCACTAATTATCCTTTATATATCTCGGGTGGGACCCATGGGAGGGGCCTGTGGGCGAGGGCTTCTGTGCGGGTTGCTGTCACAGCATCATATAAAACTGTTTCTCTTGTCTTATCTTTTTTGGGGTCTATATTCTTTTCTTTCTGGGGCTATCTTTTCTTTCTCCGGCTCTCGTTTCTGTCTCATATTCGTTTTTTTGAATTATGTTTTCAATTATGTTATTATTATGTTATTTCCTTTTAATTATGTATTCTTAATATTTATTTATGTTGTTTCTTTCTAATTATGTATTTAATTGTTTGTTTAATTATGTGTTTAATTATGTGTTTATATTTTTAATTATGTTTTTAATCTATTTTTATTAATTATAATTTCTAAGCTTTATGTAGGTCCGATGGAATGGTGCATGCTGCTTCTCTTTTCTTTTTCTAGGTCTCTTATCTAATTATATATATTTATTTTCTATTTGTATTTTATATATGTATATATATATATATATTATTTTGTTTCATATATTTTTTTGTTTTATTATTTCCTCTTTATCTTTTTCTTTTACAGTATAGGTCATCGAGGGATAGGTTCATCAGCGACCGGATGATTCGTCACATGGCGGGTTTCATCATCGATTTCTATGCGCGAATACGGGAAGGATAGGAAGAACACTGGCGCGCGTGTCGGCGGGCACAGGCGTAGGTGTTCTCGGGCGCGATTATATATCGTTTGATTGTTCGTATCGAAATCGCGAATTCTAGAGTAGAGTCATCGTTCTTCTAACACTCGCGTGGGTGTTCGGGCGCGATTAAAGGTCCTACCGTGGACTTCGTTTTGATTTCTTTAAAATCTCGATGGGGGTACTTCGCGAATTTCGGCTTAACAGTAGAATCTACGTAATTATAACACACACGTGAGTGTCGCGACGCGATTAGTATTTCTAAGGAGTGCGCTTTGTTTGTTCGAGATTCGGAAAGCACGAATTCGGATGTGCTTAATAACCCGTTATGTCTGAAGCGGACGGTGCTAATGGTGGAGCTATCTGTAAGAGGTGTGTAGTAGCTAAAGCTACACATACCCTGTTAGCTAAGAAGCCAATGCATTGAAGCGGAAAGGTATGGCGGATCGGTATCGCGGAACGCGGATTTTAGAGTAGAGTCACCGTTAGCCCGTGGGTCTCCAATTGCAGCAACCTCCACGTGGTGGGACCTGGGTCGTTAATACTTGCAAAGTCTAATTGTAAATCATATAACGCAAGTATTATCGGGCGAATGGCTGCATGTCTTTATCCGACTTAAACATTTTTTCATTTCATATCTTACTAAACGTTAATGTACTTTTATTTTACTTAGCTATTTATGTTAGAATACCTAAAGATAAGAGTAGATGTTAAAGAATTTTTAAATAATTTCTTAGAAAAATATATTGAAAAGTTTTTAATTGTCTTAATAATTTAATTAAACAATATGACATTTCGTAAAGCGTTTCATAGCTCTTAAAACGCGTTAGATAAAATTGCTGTCTTTCGCTCTTTCTTGTTCGGAACTTCTAAGAAGGAACACTGGAAGTACGATACGAGATACTACAAACATTTCGACGTTTACACCTCGGAGTACGAAAGGAGACTGACGTGGTATCTCGTATCGTCCTTCGAATGGTCCTTTCTTGTTGTCATTATCGATCGACGAAGTTTCACTGAAAACTATTTAATCTAACCCATCTTACGTGCTATGAAACGCTTTACGAAATGTAAAATTATTTAATTATTGTCTCATCTTACTACGTGTATATGTACATTGTTTAAATAATTATAAAATGACTGTGTTTATATGATGAGTGAATGTACCTGTACGGAGAGATATCATTTCGACGTTTACACCACGGAGAACGAAAGGTGACTGACGTGGTATCTCGTATCGTCCTTTGAATGGTCCTTTCTTGTTGTCATTATCGATCGACGAAGGTTCACTGAAAACTATTTAATCTAACGCATCTTACGTGCTATGAAACGCTTTACGAAATGTAAAATTATTTAATTAATGTCTCATCGTACTACGAGTGTATGTACATTGTTTAAATAATTATAAAATGACTGTGTCTATATGACGAGTGAATGTAGCGGTAAGGAAAGATATCATTTCGACGTTTACACCTCGGAGTACGAATGGAGACTGACGTGGTATCTCGTATCGTCCTTCGAATGGTCCTTTCTTGTTGTCATTATCGATCGACGAAGGTTCACTGAAAACTATTTTATCTAACGCATCTTACGTGCTATGAAACGCTTTACGAAATGTAAAATTATTTAATTAATGTCTCATCGTACTACGAGTGTATGTACATTGTTTAAATAATTATAAAATGACTGTGTCTATATGACGAGTGAATGTAGCGGTAAGGAAAGATATCATTTCGACGTTTACACCTCGGAGTACGAAAGGAGACTGACGTGGTATCTCGTATCGTCCTTCGAATGGTCCTTTCTTGTTGTCATTATCGATCGACGAAGGTTCACTGAAAACTATTTAATCTAACCCATCTTACGTGCTATGAAACGCTTTACGAAATGTAAAATTATTTAATTAATGTCTCATCGTACTACGAGTGTATGTACATTGTTTAAATAATTATAAAATGACTGTGTCTATATGACGAGTGAATGTATCGGTAAGGAAAGATATCATTTCGATGTTTACACCTCGGAGTACGAAAGGAGACTGACGTGGTATCCCGTATTGTCCTTCAAATGGTTCTTCCTTGTTGTCATTATCGATCGACGAAGATTGACTGAAAACTATTTAATCTAACCCATCTTACGTGCTATGAAACGCTTTACGAAATGTAATATTTTTTTTTCTCTATTATAATATTATAATAATATTATTATAATAATATAATAATTTTATTAGAATCATCGTTATATTAAGAAAGCATTGAAAATATTTTAAATGATTGGTGTAAAAATTTTTATATGTAATGTTCAGAGAAACAGAATATTGCTTATTTAATAAAAGTAAGAAATAAACAGTTCATACGCATCATCTAGCATGGATGTTGACGCAGTAGTCCCCGAAGCCCTAGTTGTTCGCAATTTCTCTCCACCATAGCATTAAACGTGTTAATACATTAAATTATGTCAACACATTAATTAATACAAACATTTACACTACGTACATTTGTTCGCCACTTTTTCTCAAGATATATTCTATTTTTACCTGCTGTAGTTATGTTATTACATTGTAGTGCTTATTCTTATTACTAATATCAAAATAATTATTACTGTGTAAAGATTATTACCAATATCCCTATTCTTACTATTATTATACGTATTATTATGATTATAGTTAACAAAAAAAATTATTTATACTGTTTCTATAATTAAGAAGAAACTTGTGAATGCTACTATTATTATTGTATTGTATTGTACGAATTGCGTCTGTTTCTCTCCCAGAAACGTATTAGTTGTTTCTTAGTTTCCACTTACATATTTCTTAATTACTTCTTAATTACTCTTATTTATTTCTGGTTACGTCCGTAGTAGTTTCAGGTTTACTCCGGAATTGTGACTGGTTACGTCCGTAGTTTTTTTTTCCTGGTACCTTCCGGAATTGTGCCTGGTTACATCCGTAGATTTTTATTTATTTTTTCATTTTTTTTCCCTGGTTCCTTACGGAGTTGTGACTGCCTACGTTCGTAGTTTCTTTTTCCTTTTGTTTTTCCTGGTTCCTTCCGCAGTTTTGACTGGATACGTGCGTAGTTTTCATATTCTTTTTTTTCTGGTTCCTTCCGGAGTTCTGCCTGGTTACGTTCATAGTTTTTCTTATATATTTTTCCTTTTTCTTCCTGGTTCCTTCCGGAGCTGTGACTGGCTACGTCCGTCGTTTTTTTTTTCCATTTTTTTTTCGTGGTTTCTGCTGGAGTTGTGCCTGGTTACGTCCATAGTTTTTTTATTTATTTATTTTTTTCCTGGTTCCTTCCGGAGTTGTGACTGGATAAGTCCGTAGTTTTTTTATTTACTTTTTCTTTTTTATTTCCTGGTTCCTTTCGGAGTTGTGACTGACTACGTTCGTAGTTTTTTTTCCTTTTTTTCTCCTGGTTCCTTCCGGAGTTGTGACTGGCTACATCCGTAGTTTTTTTTCCTGGTTGCTTCCAGAGTTGTGCCTGGTTACGTCCGTAGTTTTTTTATTTTTTTCTTCTTTTTTTTTACTGTTCCCTTCCGGAGTTGTGATTGGCTACGTCCGTAGTTTTTTGTTCTTTATTTTTCCTGGTTCTTTCCGGATTTGTGTTTGGTTTCGTTCGTGGTTTTTTTTTCTCTTTCTTTCCTGGTTCCTTCCGCAGTTTTGACTGCTTATGTGCGTAGTTTACATTTTCTTTTTTTTCTGGTTACTTCCGGAGTTGTGCCTGGTTACGTTCATAGTTTTTTTTATTTATTTTTCCCTTTCTTACCTGGTTCCTTCCGGAGCTCTGACTGGCTACGTCCGTAGTTTTTTTTTCCATTTTTTTTTTCGTGGTTTCTGCTGGAGTTGTGCCTGGTTACGTTCATAGTTTTTTTATTTATTTGTTTTTTTCCTGGTTCCTTACGGAATTGTGCCTGGTTACGTCCATAGTTTATTTATTTATTTATTTTTTTCCTGGTTCCTTCCGGAGTTGTGACTGGCTAAGTCCATAGTTTTTATGTTTATTTTTTCTTCTTATTTCCTGGTTCCTTCCGGAGTTTTGACTGCCAACGTTCGTAGTTTTTTTTTTCTGGTTCCTTCCGGAGTTGTGACTGGCTACGTCTGTAGCTCTTTTCCTGGTTCCTTCCAGAGTTTTGACTGGCTACGTGCGTAGTTTTCATTTTCTTTTTTTTCTGGTTCCTTCCAGAGTTTTGACTGGCTACGTGCGTAGTTTTCACTTCCTTTTTTTTCTTGTTTCTTCCGTAGTTGTGAATGGTTACGTTCATAGTTTTTTTTTTTATTTTTCCATTTTTTCCTGGTTCCTTCCGGTTCTGTGACTAGATACGTCCGTAGTTTCCTTTTCCATTTTTTTTTCGTGGTTTCAGCTGGAGTTGTGCCTGGTTACGTACATAGTTTTTTTATTTATTTATTTTTTTCCTAGTCCCTTCCGGAGTTGTGACTGGCTACGTCCGTTGTTCTTTGTTCTTTATTTTTCATGGTTCTTTCCGGATTGTTGTTTGATTACGTTCTTGGTTTTCTTTTCTTTTTTTTCCTGGTTTCTTCCGCAGTTTTGACTGGCTACGTGCGTAGTTTTCACTACATTTTTTTCCTGGATCCTTCCGGAGCTGTGACTGGCTACGTCCGTAGTTTTTTTTTCCATTTTTTTTCGTGGTTTCTGTTGGAGTTGTGCCTGGTTACGTTCATAGTTTTTTTATTTATTTATTTTTTTCCTGGTTCCTTCCGAAGTTGTGACTGGCAACGTCCATAGTTTTTTTTATATACATTTTCTTTTTTTTTTCCTGGTTCCTTCCGGAGTTGTGACTGGCTACGTCCGTAGTTTTTTTTCCTGGTTGCTTCCAGAGTTGTGCTTGGTTTCGTCCGTAGTTTTTTTATTTTATTCTTCTTTTTTTTTACTGTTCCCTACCGGAGTTGTGACTGGCTACGTCCGTAGTTTTTTGTTCTTTATTTTTCCTGGTTATTTCCGGATTTGTGTTTGGTTTCGTTCGTGGTTTTTTTTTCTTTTTCTTTCCTGGTTCCTTCCGCAGTTTTGACTGGCTACGTGCGTAGTTTTCATTTTCTTTTTTTTCTGGTTCCTTCCAGAGTTGTGCCTGGTTACATTCATAGTTTTTTTTATTTATTTTTCCCTTTCTTTCCTGGTTCCTTCCGGAGCTGTGACTGGCTACGTCCTTATTTTTTATTTCCATTTTTTTTCGTGGATTCTGCTGGAGTTGTGCCTGGTTACGTCCATAGTTTTGTTATCTATTTATTTTTTTCCTGGTTCCTTCCGGAGTTATGACTGGCTACGTCCGCAGTTTTTTTATTTATTTTTTTTTCCTGGTTCCTTTCGGAGTTGTGCCTGCTTACGTCCATAGTTTTTTTATTTATTTATTTTTTTCTTGGTTCCTTCCGAAGTTGTGACTGGCTACGTCCGCAGTTTTTTTATTTATGTTTTCTTCTTTTTTCCTGGTTCCTTCCGGAGTTTTGACTGCCAACGTTCGCAGTTTTTTTTCCCGTTTTTTTCCTGGTTCCTTCCGGAGTTGTGACTGGATACGTCCGTTGTTTTTTTATTTTCTTCTTCTTTTTTTTACTGGTCCCTTCCGGAGTTGTGACTGGCTATGTCCGTAGTTTTATGTTCTTTTTTTTTCCTGGATCTTTCCGGATTTGTGACTGGTTACGTTCCTGGTTTTTTTTCTTTTTCTTTCCTGGTTCCTTCCGCAGTTGTGACTGGCTACGACCGTAGGTTTTTTATTTATTTTTTCTTCTTTTTTTCCTGGTTCCTTCCAGAGTTTTGACTGGCTACGTGCGTAGTTTTCACTTCCTTTTTTTTCTTATTTCTTCCGTAGTTGTGAATGGTTACGTTCATAGTTTTTTTTTTTATTTTTCCATGTTTTCCTGGTTCCTTCCGGTTCTGTGACTGGATACGTCCGTAGTTTCCTTTTCCATTTTTTTTTCGTGGTTTCAGCTGGAGTTGTGCCTGGTTACGTACATAGTTTTTTTATTTATTTATTTTTTTCCTAGTCCCTTCCGGAGTTGTGACTGGCTACGTCCGTTGTTTTTTGTTCTTTTTTTTTCCTTGTTCTTTCCGGATTGTTGTTTGATTACGTTCTTGGTTTTTTTTTCTTTTTCTTTCCTGGTTCCTTCCGCAGTTTTGACTGGCTACGTGCGTAGTTTTCATTTTCTTTTTTTTCTGGTTCCTTCCGGAGTTGTGCCTGGTTACGTTCATAGTTTTTTTTATTTATTTTTCCCTTTCTTTCCTGGTTCCTTCCGGAGCTCTGACTGGCTACGTCCTTATTTTTTATTTCCATTTTTTTTCGTGGATTCTGCTGGAGTTGTGCCTGGTTACGTCCATAGTTTTGTTATTTATTTATTTTTTTCCTGGTTCCTTCCGAAGTTGTGACTGGCTACGTCCGCAGTTTTTTTATTTATTTTTTTTCTGGTTCCTTACGGAAATGTGCCTGGTTACGTTCATAGTTTATTTATTTATTTATTTTTTTACTGTTCCCTTCCGGAGTTGTGACTGGCTACGTCCGTAGTTTTCTGTTCTTTTTTTCTCATGGTTCTTTTCGGATTTGTGTTTGGTTACGTCCGTAGTTTTTTGTTCTTTATTTTTCCTGGTCCTTTCCGGATTTGTGTTTGGTTTCGTTCGTGGTTTTTTTTTCTTTTTCTTTCCTGGTTCCTTCCGCAGTTTTGACTGGCTACGTGCGTAATTTTCATTTTTTTTTTTCTGGTTCCTTCCGGAGTTGTGCCTGGTTACGTCTATAGTTTATTTATTTTTTTCCTGGTTCCTTCCGGAGTTGTGACTGGCTAAGTCCGTAGTTTTTTTATATACTTTTTCTTTTTTTTTTACGGGTTCCTTCTGGAGTTGTGACTGCCTACGATCGTAGTTTTTTTTCCTTTTTTTTTCTGGTTCCTTCCGGAGTTGTGACTGGCTCCGTCCGTAGTTTTTTTTTCCTGGTTGCTTCCAGAGTTGTGTCTTGTTGCGTCCGTAGTTTTTTTATTTTATTCTTCTTTTTTTTTACAGTTCCCTACCGGGAACTGTAGTTTTCTGATCTTTATTTTTCCTGGTTCATTCCGGATTTGTGTTTGGTTTCGTTCGTGGTATTTTTTTCTTTTTCTTTCCTGGTTCCTTCCGCAGTTTTGACTGGCTACCTGCGTAGTTTTCATTTTCCTTTTTTTCTGGTTCCTTCCAGAGTTGTGCCTGGTTACATTCATAGTATTTTTTATTTATTTTTCCCTTTCTTTCCTGGTTCTTTCCGTAGCTGTGACTGGGTACGTCCGTATTTTTTATTTCCATTTTTTTTCGTGGATTCTGCTGGAGTTGTGCCTGGTTACGTCCATAGTTTTGTTATCTATTTATTTTTTTCCTGGTTCCTTCCGGAGTTGTGACTGGCTACGTCCGCAGTTTTTTTATTTATTTTTTCTTCCTGGTTCCTTACGGAAGTGTGCCTGGTTACGTCCATAGTTTATTTATTTATTTATTTTTTTCCTGGTTCCTTCCGGAGTTGTGACTGGCTAAGTCCGTAGTTTCTTAATTTATTTTTTCTTCTTTTTTCCTGGTTCCTTCCGGAGTTTTGACTGCCTACGTTCGTAGTTTTATTTTCCTTTTTTTTTCCTGGTTCCTTCCGGAGTTGTGACTGGCTACGTCCATTGTTTTTTTATTTTCTTCTTCTTTTTTTTACTGGTCCCTTCCGGAGTTGTGACTGGCTATGTCCGTAGTTTTTTGTTCTTCTTTTTTCCTGGTTCTATCCGGATTTGTGTTTGGTTACGTTCGTGGTTTTTATCCATTTTTTTTTTCCTGGTTCCTTCCAGAGTTTTTACTGGCTACGTGCGTAGTTTTCATTTTCTTTTTTTTTTTTCTGGTTCCTTCCTGAGTTGTGCCTGGTTACGTTCATAGTTTTTTTTTTTTTTTTTTTTTTTTATTTATTTTTCCTTTTTTTCCTGGTTCTTTCCGGATTTGTGACTGGTTACGTTCCTGGTTTTCTTTCTTTTTCTTTCCTGGTTCCTTCCGCAGTTGTGACTGGCTACGACCGTAGGTTTTTTATTTATTTTTTCTTTTTTTTTTTTCCTGGTTCCTTCCAGAGTTTTGACTGGCTACGTGCGTAGTTTTCACTTTCTATTTTTTCTTGTTTCTTCCGGAGTTGTGAATGGTTACGTTCATAGTTTTTTTTTATTTATTTTTCCATTTTTTCCTGGTCCCTTCCTGTTCTGTGACTGGATACGTCCGTAGTTTCCTTTTCCATTTTTTTTTTCGTGGTTTCAGCTGGAGTTGTGCCTGGTTACGTACATAGTTTTTTTTATTTATTTATTTTTTTCCTAGTCCCTTCCGGAGTTTTGACTGGCTACGTCCGTTGTTTTTTGTTCTTTTTTTTTTCCAGGTTCTTTCCGGATTTGTGTTTGGTTACGTTCGTGGTTTTTTTATCTTTTTTTTTTTTTTTTTCCTGGTTTCTTCCGTAGTTGTGACTGGATACGTTTGTAGTTTTTTCTGGTTCCTTCCGGAGTTGTGACTGGTTACGTTTGTAGTTTTTTCTGGTTCCTTCCGGAGTTGTGACTGGTTACGTTTGTAGTTTTTTCTGGTTCCTTCCGGAGTTGTGACTGGTTACGTTTGTAGTTTTTTCTGGTTCCTTCCGGAGTTGTGACTGGTTACGTTTGTAGTTTTTTCTGGTTCCTTCCGGAGTTGTGACTGGTTACGTTTGTAGTTTTTTCTGGTTCCTTCCGGAGTTGTGACTGGTTAAGTTTGTAGTTTTTTCTGGTTCCTTCCGGAGTTGTGACTGGTTACGTTTGTAGTTTTTTCTGGTTCCTTCCGGAGTTGTGACTGGTTACGTTTGTAGTTTTTTCTGGTTCCTTCCGGAGTTGTGACTGGTTACGTTTGTAGTTTTTTCTGGTTCCTTCCGGAGTTGTGACTGGTTACGTTTGTAGTTTTTTCTGGTTCCTTCCGGAGTTGTGACTGGTTACGTTTGTAGTTTTTTCTGGTTCCTTCCGGAGTTGTGACTGGTTACGTTTGTAGTTTTTTCTGGTTCCTTCCGGAGTTGTGACTGGTTACGTTTGTAGTTTTTTCTGGTTCCTTCCGGAGTTGTGACTGGTTACGTTTGTAGTTTTTTCTGGTTCCTTCCGGAGTTGTGACTGGTTACGTTTGTAGTTTTTTCTGGTTCCTTTCGGAGTTGTGACTGGTTACGTTTGTAGTTTTTTCTGGTTCCTTCCGGAGTTGTGACTGGTTACGTTTGTAGTTTTTTCTGGTTCCTTCCGGAGTTGTGACTGGTTACGTTTGTAGTTTTTTCTGGTTCCTTCCGGAGTTGTGACTGGTTACGTTTGTAGTTTTTTCTGGTTCCTTCCGGAGTTGCGTCAGGGTTGCGTCAGGGTTGCGTCAGGGTTGCGTCAGGGTTGCGTCAGGGTTGCGTCAGGGTTGCGTCAGGGTTGCGTCAGGGTTGCGTCAGGGTTGCGTCAGGGTTGCGTCAGGGTTGCGTCAGGGTTGCGTCAGGGTTGCGTCAGGGTTTCCCCTGTGGGTAGGGGGAACCCCCCCTGTAAGTAGGGGGCAGTAGAATACTCCCACAGTATTCCCTGCTTGTCGTAAGAGGCGACTAAAAGGGATGGTATGTATGATGTGTAAATGCTCTTGTATGGCTATTCCTCTCTTTTTGCTGTCCTATCATATCTTTCCTACTCTTTCTCTCTCTCTCTCTAGCATTCTTCTTTTCCTTTCCTTTCCAATGGGGAGCTTGGCTCCCAACCATTAATCAATAACATGATGAGTTCTTCAGGTAGAGTAATCAGCGGGCGTGGGAGGGATACCCATGCCACGGCGGTGCTAGGTGGTGATATGGCAGGCCACCCTCCGTCGTCATCCAACGACTGCCAGGAGCTCGGGGTAGGCAACCTGGCCCCAGCTCTGGTTTCTGCGTCAGGAAGGGCATCACAGGTAGGCGACCTGGCCTGTGGTGTATCTAACATGCCAGGAAGTTCAAGGCCTGAGGAGGAAAATTTGGAGGAATGGCAAAAGGTTGCCAGGGCCAAATACAGGGTGCGGCTTTCCGGACAGAGGTCTCCTATTTGCTTTGGGAGGAGTAAGCGGACGAAGCCTATAACCTACTCCTCTGAAGAAGAGGAGACAGGAGCTGACGTGGTTGGGTGGAGTTCGGAATTCCCGACAGTGGCCCAACTACCTCAGGTGGAAACATGCAGGCTATTGGAG
This sequence comes from Vespa crabro, assembly GCF_910589235.1. Lineage (NCBI taxonomy): Eukaryota > Metazoa > Arthropoda > Insecta > Hymenoptera > Vespidae > Vespa > Vespa crabro. Next base: position 6,408 of record NC_060961.1, on the reverse strand, counting down.
ATAGCAACGAGGCATATCCAGATAAGTGACGCCGAGAGGAGGAAGTGCGGCAATATCAAGGGATCTGTCTCGGGGAAGATGAAGAACTCCAATAGCTACGTAGTGAAGATCCACCAAACACTACAGGACAGATTTAAGTCAGGAGATGGGGACTCTCCGTCAGTACAGGAGGCAATGGTGCAGCTGAAGGCTGAACTGAGGGTCATGGGACTGCGGAACAAGGAGATGGCAGAGGAACTTGCCCTCCTTAAGAAGGAGAGGGCGAAGGAACCAAGACCAGTTGCTACGAGGAGCGAATCAACGACTCCGGAGGTTCAGCAGCTGATTGAGTCGATCAAGCTGATGACGGAGGCGTTTCGCTGTAATCAGCAACACCCGCAGCAGCCGCAACAACAGCAGCAACAGCTGCGACAGCATCCGCAACAACAACAGCAGCAGCAGCGAGAGCAGCAGCAGCGGCAACAGCAGCAGCAGCAACAGCAACGGCAGCAGACAGCGAGTGGATCAGCCAATGGAGCTGGCGGGACACATAAAGGCCCTACAGTCCGTGCTGTATCCACGCGTCCTCCTGCGAATCAGGTAAGTGTAGCTAGGACACTAACCCCGCAGGGCGACTTTGTGCAGGTACTTGGCCGAAAGGAGAGACGGGCCCAGAGGAGGGAGGCGAACCCACCACCCCCCCGAGCTGTACTAAGAAAGGAAGGCAATGACCCTCAACCCTTGCGGGGACAAGTGGCCCCCAAGAAGGGAAAGAAAAAGGAGAGTGGCGCGCAACGTAGGAAAAGGAGAAGGCAGAGAGAAAGAGAAGTTGCGGCTGTTTCCCTGTCCTGCACCGAGGAGATGTCATACAGGGATGCGCTTGGCCGGGCGGTAAACGCGGTCAACTTGAAGGACCTGGGGATCACCAATCTGCCCTGTAAGAGAGGCCTCACAGGCGCCTTCATCTGGAAGATACGAGGCAAAGGTGCGAATGAGAAGGCTGACCGAATGGCGGAGGCCATTAGGAATGCTGTCCCGGGAGCGAAAATTACTCGCCCCGTGCGCACGAGCACCATAAAACTGGTGGGCCTGGATGGGTGGGCAAACAGGACCATCATCAGGAACGCGCTTCTGGAAATAAAATCCGGAACGGACCCCAACCTGATCAAGATAGGGGACATAAGAATTGGCAGGGGTAGACTAGGCGAGGCCATCGTCTCCGCGCCTGTGCCTATCACGCGTGCGGCCCTGGATAAGGGCAAATTACAGATAGGGATTTCGACGGTGAGGGTGCGCGAGATTAGACAGCCCCCCCTCAGATGCCATCGATGCCTCGCTCGAGGACATATTGCGGCGATGTGCCCGACTGAAAAATCCAGGACAGACGTCTGTTACGTCTGCGGGAAAACGGGACACATAGCCAAAACGTGTACGGACAGGGCATCGTGCCCTGTCTGTACAGATGCCGGCCGGAAGCCGACCAACCACCGTGCCGGTTCTTGGGAGTGCCCGGTAGTGCCTCCCAGGAAATGGGTGGACAAGGTGTACGCAGGGGCACCAGACGTCTGCCCTGAAGAAACAAGAACGCGGGAAGAGTCGAACAAGATCGCTGACAAGTGCCGCGTGAAAAACGGTAAAGCGACCGAGAAGAGACAGGTGGATGACGAGATGGAGGTGGAACAAAGTGTTCCAGGCACCTCAGTAGAGGTAGTTACAGTGGAGGATCTATAGACAATGGCCTCCGCTGTAATACAAGTGAACCTGAACCACGCACGCCGTGCACAGGACCTGCTGGCACAGCGTATGCGTGAGGACAGTGTGGAGCTCGCGGTCATTGCGGAACCATGGTGGGTTCCTCCGAGGGATGAGAGATGGTTCTCATCACTGGGAGGGACCGCACTTTCCGCGGTGCTCGTGGGCGAGAGTAGAAGACCCTGCAGCCTGGTGCGTCGGGGTTTCTTTTACGTAGCCATTAAATGGGGGGACTCGCTGGTAGTTTCAGTGTACTTTCCTCCCAGCGAGAACATCACGATGTTTGGTAGACTCCTTGATGAGCTCGAAGAGCTCCTAGGAACATTCCCCGCTCTCCCAGCGCTGGTGGCTGGCGATTTTAATGCCCGGTCCAGCAGATGGGACCCAGAGGGTAGGAGCAACCGTAGAGGTGAGTTGCTATGCATCTGGGCCAACAGAGTGAACCTGGATCTGCTGAGCCGGGCTGGCTGTCCCACGTGCGTTCGTCCGCAAGGATCGAGCGTTATAGATCTAACGTGGGGCACGCCGGCGGCCGGCGTCCGCCTCTCGGACTGGAGAGTGGAAGAGGCTGAGTCCCTTTCGGACCACCTATATGTAAGATATAGATATAGGCACGAGGCCGCAGGGGTCCGAAATTCTCGTCCACGAGATAAAAAGCGCCTTCGATGGAAGGTTAACGCTTTGGATGAGGACTACCTTGCTGCAGCACTCATCTCAGGAGAGTGGACAGGTGGAAACATGCACGGAGGGAGTATGACCGGAGTGGACTGTGTGGACAAGATGGTGAAGTGGGCACAGTCCACAATGAAAGAAGCATGCGACATGGCCATGCCCCGGGTGAGGGGGCAAACCCGCGTTAAGAAGTGTACTTACTGGTGGTCGGACGAACTAACGAACCTGAGGGCCGCTGCGACGGCCACCGTAAGGAAACTGTCTAGAGCCAGGAAGAAGAAGAACAGTGACGAAATAGTGCAGTGTCTGGACGCTCGAAGAGACGCGAGGAGGGCACTAACTAAGGCGATCAGGGAAGCCAAGAAGAACTCTTGGAGGGACCTGCTGGACTCCATAGAGGATGACCCATGGGGCAGACCCTATAAACTGGTATTAGGGAAGCTGAGACCTTATGCCCCACCAGTAACTGAAACCCTAGAGGTTGAAGTACTGGAGAATATCCTCTCCGAGTTATTCCCAGGAGGACCGGGAATTGATGAGCCACAGGATCCCGCACCCTCAGAGGTGGTTATCTCTGTGGAGGAGGTCTTGGCTGCCGCCAGGAAAGGAACAGGAAGAAAGGCTCCTGGACTGGATGGAATACCGGGTGTGGTTGTGCGTGCTGCGTCGACACACTGTGGGAAAGGGTTGGCGCGGTGCTTCTCTGCATGCTTGTCGGCAGGAAGGTTCCCGACACCGTGGAAGATAGCGAGGCTCGTCCTTATCAGGAAGAATAGGGACGCGCCCCCGGACTCACCAGGGTCATATAGACCCATATGCGTGATTGGCGAACTGGGGAAACTATTCGAGCGGGTAGTCGTTGGTCGGATCAACAGCTACCTAGAGGAGACTCGAACCCTGGCGCCATCACAGTATGGGTTTAGGACGGGAAGATCAACCGTGGATGCCATCCTCGAGGTGAAAAACTTCGTGGAGGCATCGACGCGAGACAGGAATGTCGTCATACTGGTGAGTCTGGATATCTCGAATGCCTTCAACTCCCTACCGTGGGCGGTTATTGTGAGGGCGATGGAGCGTGAGAACTTTCCATGCTACCTGGTGAATATCATCAGGAGCTACCTGGACAATCGCGCCATAGTATACAAGGACAGACATGGCTGCGAGGTGGAAAGACACGTGTACTGTGGAGTACCACAGGGATCCGTCCTGGGCCCTACGCTGTGGAACATTGCCTATGACAGTGTCCTCCGAACCCCGATGCCAGGAGGCTCCCGTGTTGTCTGCTATGCGGACGACACGGCCCTGCTGTCATCGGGATGGGACCTGTCACAGGCCATCATGAACGCCGAACGGGACCTTGACGTAATAGTCAAGGAAATTGAGGGATTGGGTCTTAAAGTGGCACCGCAAAAGACGGAGGCCATGGCCTTCCCTGCCTCTGCCCTCCGTAGACGCAGGAATGTCCCGCCCCCTAAGATTTGCCTTAGAGGGGTTTCCGTAGAAGTTAAGACCAGGGTAAAGTACCTGGGAATAATTATAGACTCCAGAATGTCGTTCAGGCCCCACTTCGAGGCCCTAATCCCTAAAGCGGAGGGTATTCTTCGGTCCCTTAGGAGGCTCCTTCCGAACCTCCATGGACCGGGGGAGAATAGGCGACGGCTATACGGCAGCGTGATCCACTCGGTGCTCCTTTATGGGGCGCCGGTGTGGTGGCGCGCTGTCGCGGAAGACGCGAGAATCGGGCGGGCTATTCGGAGCCTCCAGAGGAAGGTGGCGATCCGGGTGTGCTGTGCATACCGGACGGTCTCCTTCCATGCGTCTATGATGATTGCGGGGATTATTCCTCTTAAGCATCTGGCACCCCGACTGGCGGAGACGTATGCGGCTATTAGAGACGCGGAGGAACCTGTTTCCCCGCGTGCTAAGGCGGTATTGGGCGCTCTTGCCAGAAGGAGGGCAGTGGAGGCATGGAGGGCTGAGGAGATTGAGCTTCTTGAGTCCCCGGCGACAACGGGAGAACGCGTGCGGACGGCTGTTGCCGAATGGTTGGCTGAGTGGATTGAAAGGCCGTTCTGTATAAGAACGACATTTCATACCACGCAGCTGATGACCGGCCATGGCTGTTTCGCAGCGTATCTTTTTAATATTAGGAAGATCCCCACCTCGCAGTGCTTCCACTGCGGAGAGAGTGAAGATACGGCGGAGCACACCCTGGTCGACTGCCCAGCGTGGACGGATGACAGGAGTGAGTTGGTGAATGCGATGGGGGGAGGGCAGCTATCCCTTCCCGCGATTGTCAGGGCCTCTCTGACGGTCCCGGATGGATGGGCTGCCTTTCGAACCTTCGCTGGACGGGTTATGCGTGCCAAAGAGGACGCTGAAAGGCGCAGAGAACGGGCGCGAAAAGGGCGTGTATGTGAGCGTGCGGAAGTGCGTGATGACGGGAGTGCGAACGATAGGCCGCATAGGAGAGTAGCTCCATTGCGACCACCTCGGGCAAGGCTCCGAGTGGCTCAGGCGGCGCCTGACTGAAGCGTCGCCCCGACATAGACGTAAGGATATGAATGGGCCTGATCAGAGCACCATGGGGTGAGGATCAGGCCAATATGTATATAGTTAGGGAGTAATTGCGTCTCCAGGGACTCGTCGGTCCCTGTTGAGTGCGCCGTAGTAGGATGAGTGTGGATGAGTGAATGGATGCGAGCAAGGCGAATGCCGGCCTGGCTCACCGAGGAGGGGTACTGGGTGAATTTGTAATACGCACACGCGTAATTCCGCCCACTCCCCCTCTCTCCTCTGCATGGTAGTAATAGGAATCGGGAGGTTTTTTAGTCGGTAGGCGATCCGTCCCTGGGAGCAATCCCAGGCGGATCGAATCCGACACTCCCCTGAGTATCGGGCTCGGGGGGCCTATGAAGGTTTTTCCTCCTGACTAAACAAAAAAAAAAAAAAAAAAAAAAAAAAAAAAAAAAAAAAAGGGTTGCGTCAGGGTTGCGTCAGGGTTGCGTCAGGGTTGCGTCAGGGTTGCGTCAGGGTTGCGTCAGGGTTGCGTCAGGGTTGCGTCAGGGTTGCGTCAGGGTTGCGTCAGGGTTGCGTCAGGGTTGCGTCAGGGTTGCGTCAGGGTTGCGTCAGGGTTGCGTCAGGGTTGCGTCAGGGTTGCGTCAGGGTTGCGTCAGGGTTGCGTCAGGGTTGCGTCAGGGTTGCGTCAGGGTTGCGTCAGGGTTGCGTCAGGGTTGCGTCAGGGTTGCGTCAGGGTTGCGTCAGGGTTGCGTCAGGGTTGCGTCAGGGTTGCGTCAGGGTTGCGTCAGGGTTGCGTCAGGGTTGCGTCAGGGTTGCGTCAGGGTTGCGTCAGGGTTGCGTCAGGGTTGCGTCAGGGTTGCGTCAGGGTTGCGTCAGGGTTGCGTCAGGGTTGCGTCAGGGTTGCGTCAGGGTTGCGTCAGGGTTGCGTCAGGGTTGCGTCAGGGTTGCGTCAGGGTTGCGTCAGGGTTGCGTCAGGGTTGCGTCAGGGTTGCGTCAGGGTTGCGTCAGGGTTGCGTCAGGGTTGCGTCAGGGTTGCGTCAGGGTTGCGTCAGGGTTGCGTCAGGGTTGCGTCAGGGTTGCGTCAGGGTTGCGTCAGGGTTGCGTCAGGGTTGCGTCAGGGTTGCGTCAGGGTTGCGTCAGGGTTGCGTCAGGGTTGCGTCAGGGTTGCGTCAGGGTTGCGTCAGGGTTGCGTCAGGGTTGCGTCAGGGTTGCGTCAGGGTTGCGTCAGGGTTGCGTCAGGGTTGCGTCAGGGTTGCGTCAGGGTTGCGTCAGGGTTGCGTCAGGGTTGCGTCAGGGTTGCGTCAGGGTTGCGTCAGGGTTGCGTCAGGGTTGCGTCAGGGTTGCGTCAGGGTTGCGTCAGGGTTGCGTCAGGGTTGCGTCAGGGTTGCGTCAGGGTTGCGTCAGGGTTGCGTCAGGGTTGCGTCAGGGTTGCGTCAGGGTTGCGTCAGGGTGCGTCAGGGTTGCGTCAGGGTTGCGTCAGGGTTG